>NC_064811.1:57603280-57646918 GCF_023721935.1 Panthera uncia | reverse complement strand
TGTCATTTGCAAATATCTTTTCCCATTCCGTTGGTTGCCTTTTAGTTTTGTTGGTTGTTTCCTTTGCTGTGCAGAAGCTTTTTATCTTCATAAGGTCCCAGTAATTCACTTTTGCTTTTAATTCCCTTGCCTTTGGGGATGTGCCGAGTAAGAGATTGCTACGGCTGAGGTCAGAGAGGTCTTTTCCTGCTTTCTCCTCTAAGGTTTTGATGGTTTCCTGTCTCACATTCAGGTCCTTTATCCATTTTGAGTTTATTTTTGTGAATGGTGTGAGAAAGTGGTCTAGTTTCAACCTTCTGCATGTTGCTGTCCAGTTCTCCCAGCACCATTTGTTAAAGAGACTGTCTTTTTTCCATTGGATGTTCTTTCCTGCTTTGTCAAAGATGAGTTGGCCATATGTTTGTGGGTCTAGTTCTGGGGTTTCTATTCTATTCCATTGGTCTATGTGTCTGTTTTTATGCCAATACCATGCTGTCTTGATGATGACAGCTTTGTAGTAGAGGCTAAAGTCTGGGATTGTGATGCCTCCTGCTTTGGTCTTCTTCTTCAAAATGACTTTGGCTATTCGGGGCCTTTTGTGGTTCCATATGAATTTTAGGATTGCTTGTTCTAGTTTCGAGAAGAATGCTGGTGCAATTTTGATTGGGATTGCATTGAATGTGTAGATAGCTTTGGGTAGCTTAGAATAATTTGATAACAAATATCTAAATTGAAATAAATAATAAAGAAAGTAATGTATTTGGAAGCCCTTTGTAGACCATAGAGTGGTATACACTGTATAGAAGCATATACAGAACTTTAGGAAATGCATACAGAGTATTATTCTTTAGTTTGTTGACTCTTTTTCCTCAGTGTGACACTTATTAATATTAAGTGTGTTAACTCAAATGGAAAGTGATCTTTAAGTTAATATGAAGTGTTTTCATGACAAACCTATAATTAATACAAAGAAATGTTATATGCTTTTTACAGAGATTTGCTTGGTTAATAGATTTTTCTCATGCCTTATTACTGTAGTCTTTTATATTTAAGTATATACTTTATGTAAATTTTCATCCTTTCTCTTAGCATATTCAGCTTTGTTTTCACTCTAATGGTTTATATCCTCCTCAACTTTTACAAATGCAAATCAACCTTATTATTATTTCTATCTGTAGAATATGGAGTATAGTATTTCTTAAATAACTAATATACAGTTTCTAGGTTCACCTAATCTCATAGCTTCTTAATTAAAAGACATTTAAAAATTATCCAAAGCTCAAGAGGCAGTATGAAATAGTAGAAAGAATGTTGTATTATATTAGAAGCTGGAGAATTGAGTTCAGTCTTCAGACTTCATTGGCTAGTATTGCCATCTTTGGCGAATCTCTTCTCATCCTTCTTGGGCTCTATTTTTTAACATTTGTAATTCAAAGGAGTGGTGTCCATACTGCAGAACCCTAGGCTCTTCTTTGGGGTCCCCATGTTTGCTCTAGAAATAAGTCAGAGCCAGTGGGGTGGCTTTTGGATGCCTACTACTGTTTTAATTGGTGTAGTTCTTTTATCTGTTTCATATAGTGGCTTCTGTATCATATTTCATTTCAAGAAATAGCTATATAGTTTTTAAAAAATGAACACCAGAATACTAGATGATTTCTAAGATTTATCCTGGTTTAAATATAAGTTCCTCTTTCCACTTGAATTTTCTTTTCTGAATTCAGTAACTGAATAGATTCAGATAGCAAGGTATATACATTATATACTATGTATTACTTCACAGAAACAGAACCAACAGGATGTGTTTATTTTAATGAATTGACTCATATGGTTATGGAGGCTTTATAAGTCCAAAAAATCATCAGGGTAGGCCAGTAGGCTAGAGACTGCACTTTGAGCTTTGCTTTGAGTTCAGACAGTCTGCTGACAGAATTCCCTCTTGGTTGGGACAGGATGGTGCTGATGGTCTTGTCTGTCTTTGATTGGATGAGGCACATCCACATTTTGGGTGGTAATCTGCCTTACCTAAAGTCCACCAATTTAAATGTTAATCTTAGCCAAACAAACACCTTCACAGAAACATCCAGAAGAATGTTTCATCAGTTTCAGGGCACTGTGGGCAAACCAAGTTGACATACAATTAACCATCACATACTATCAGGTGCTTGGGTGGCTCAGTCGGTTAAGCTTCTGACTTTGGCTCAAGTCATGACCTCATGGTTGGTGAGTTGAGCCCCGCATCAGGCTCTGTGCTGAGGCTCTGTGCTGACAGCTCAGAACCTGGAATCTGCTCCAGAATCTGGAATCTGCTTGGGATTCTGTGCCTCCCTCTCTCCCTGCCCCTCCCCCGTTCTCACTCCATCTCTCTCTCGCTCAAAAATAAATAAACATTAAAAAAATTATTTTAAAAATTAAAAAAAATCTCACATACTATGAAGGAAAAATAATAGGACATTATAGCTATATAATTGGTCTTTTGCCAATAGACAAGAATATGCACTAATAAAAGATAAAATATCTTCTGCCCATTTCTTAAACGGATTATTTATTTTTTGGGTGTTGTGTTTGATAAATACCTTATAGATTTTTGATACTAGCCATTTATCTGATATGTCATTTGCAAATACTTTCTCCCATTCTGTAGGTTGCCTTTTAGTCTTATTAATTGTTTCCTTCACTGTGCAGAAGCTTTTTATCTTGATGAAGTCCCAATAGTTCATTTTTGCTTTTGTTTCCCTTGCCTCAGGAGACATGTCTAGTAAGAAGTTGCTACAGCTGAGGTCAAAGAGGTTGCTGCCTGTTTTCCTCTAGGATTTGATGGTTTTCTGTCTCACATTTCGGTCTTTCATCCATTTTGAATTTATTTTTGTGTATGGTGTAAGACCCTTTTCCAAAAAAGACATATAAATGACTAACTGATACATGAAAAAGTGTTCAACATCACTCATCATCAGGGAGATACAAATCAAAACCACAATGAGATACTACCTCACACCTGTCAGAATAGCTAATATTAACAACTCAGGAAACAACAGATGTTGGCAAGGATGTGGAGAAAGGGGAGCCCTTTTACACTGTTGGTGGGAAAGCAAACTGATGTGGGCACTCTGGAAAACTGTGTGGAGGTTCCTCATAAAGTTAAAGATAGAACTACCCTACCACCCAGCAATTGCACTACAAAAGATACAAAAATACTGATTCAAAGGGGCACATGCACCCTAATGTTTATAGCAGCACTATCAGCAATAGCCAAATTATGGAAGGAGCCCAAATGTCCATCAACTAATGAATGGATAAAGAAGTGGTATATATATACAATGGAATATTACTCAGCCATCAGAAAGAACGAAATCTTGCCATTTGCGACGATGTGGATAGAACTAGAGTGTATTATGCTAAACAAAATAAGAGAAAAATACCATATGATTTCACTCATGTGGAATTTAAGACACAAAACAGATGAACATAAGGGGAGGGAAGCAAAAATAAAATAAGATAAAAACAGAGAGGCACTCCATAAGAGACTCTTAACTATAGAGAGCAAACTGAGGGTTGTTGGAGGGGAGGGGGGTGGGGTAGATGGGCTAGATGGGTGATAGGAATTAAGGGGGGGACACCTGTGATGAGCACTTGGTGTTATATGTAAGTGATGAATCACTAAATTTTACTCCTGAAACCAATACTAAAAAATGCAAACAATCAAACAAACAATAAAGAAAGAAAGATAAAATAGTCACTGGGTTTTATTTTATGGAAGATGACAGAATTAGAAAAGTCAACGTTCATTTTAATAAGTAGAGCATAAGTTAAATTGCTTGGACAAGAAATTTCTCCTCTTTGAGTAAATTTGGGCCTAGATTTATAAATAAGTATCTCCTTCTAAATGATAGCTATTTCTTTCATTGAAGAAGTATCTCCATAGTTCTTAGAGACCATGGATTCATGATGTCCCAATCTTTACTTAATGTCTGTTCCTTCCTAAGTCTTTGCTTCTTGCATCTGCTTACTGTTTCCCTTTGTTGTTCCTTCCATCTTTGTTCATTTGTTGCTATTGTCTTCAGTAACTTTTCAGTAAATCATGGCATTTTGCAAAAATAAAATGAACATATTCTTAGTAGATTGCTCTATATAAAGAATGTATGTATCTTTTTTATATTTCTTCATTTGGTAATTGTCTGATGCAAGAGGAAGGGGCAAGGTACATTCATCTTACAGAACAATAGAGAAATGAAGCATTTGTTCAAATTTAGTGATAAACATAATGAATAATTAAGGTTCCCTTTTCTCTGAAGACTAAATGAAATTTACATAATTTAGCAATGTATATCATAGAATAAAAATAGTTTGTGCAGTGCTGTAGCTCCCCTTGAGGTAGATTTCCCCCACAGAATGGCATTCTTTTGCTAATTTAATTATTCTCTTCTTTGTACCTTAAGAGTTCTAGAGCTATCCAGATGTTAAATATCCTTTTAAAAAAGAAGAGTTTCATTATGAAATGATGCACATGACATATTTGCTTACAATGACACTATACAGCCAAATTCCCAAAGCAGCAACAGCAAAGTTTCTCAGGCCCTCTTAACAACTCATTTGTATTCTTTCAACATGATTCCTTGCTTCTATGCTGCTTCCTTGTGTTGGGTCAAGGTTATAACTGATTTTTCTATTTTGCAGCCTCATGAAGAAGCTTTTTTATTTCCTGAAAAAAAAAGATGATGAATAAGACTTTCAATATTTTTTAAAGACTGAAAAGATTGGACATAAAACTCTGGAATAGAGGATACAACTTTTTCATGCTTTGAAAGTAAGTAAGTGCAAGGAAAAAGGAGTTGGTCAGGGTGAGCTGTGAAGACAACAATCTGATGAGCAAGAGTGATCTTCCAATTTTCAGGAAGTGGCCAAGGAGCCAACTCAAAACATCACCAGCTTTTGAGAAAGATGCCATCACCTGTTAACTATCCTGGATTTGAGGTTACTTTAGAAATGAGAATGGTATGTTCACAGTTATCTTTGAGATTGTTCTAGAAAAAAAACACTTACCCATTGCCAGAGGTTGAAGGAGGAGAGAGGAGCAGATTTTAAAATTTTGTATGTAGTGTTCTATAGTTAGCGTTTCTCTCTCCACAGGAACATGTTCTACCCTCCCGCTTCTCTTAGACAAGGACTGTTTTATTTATTGTTGTGTCTCTGGAACCTCACACTGGTCTTAGGTAAGATTGCATACTAAAGAAATATTTGTTAAATTGAGCTAACTAATTTCTCACTATTAATATGCCATTTATTCTAGCTTTTGCTTATGCTGCTGTATTATGAGATCTTAGAATTACTATGATTGATATTCTTTTAAAGCCCAGTAGAAGCAATTACGTAGCAGTGACATAGTAGTAACATCATTTGTTTTTATGAATCAACATACAAAAGAAGACTTAAAGGCAAATTTCAGGTTTGAACCCAGAATGTCCATCTCTGTATTAAGTTAAACTGCCATACTTCCAGCACCTACCCAAAGAAGAGAAAATGTTGATTTGCAGTGAGTTCAATCCAATTTAAATTCCTCAGAATTTTTTTCCCTAAACCTTCTCCTGAAGGCAACCAATCCCTAATTTGCCTAAAGCAAATATGAGCCATGCCCCTCTGTGCCTACTCATACATTAGTGTTCCACTTGACCACCTACATTTGGTTATTTCTAATTTGTTAGGGGTTAGAACTAGAATCTGAAGTTGCAGACTGATTGTCTGCACCCAGATATGGCTCACATAATTGATTTTGTTTGGTATTTTAAAAATTAGTGTTTGTATTTGGGGGTCCTTAAAACCATCTTTGGGTTCAATGATTTGCTAAAAGGACTTACAGAACAAAGAAAAACTGTTACTCATGGTTACAGTTTATTACAGCAAAAGGATAGAGATTAGAATTAGCAATGGAAAAAGGTTCATAGTGCAATGTCTAGGAGACACAAGGCAGAAGTTTCCAGCTGTCCTATCCCAGTTGTCATGGAGACGGTGCTTAATTCTTCCAGCAGTGATATTTGACAGCATACATGGAGTATTGCCAACCAGAGACATTCACCTGAACCTTGGTGTCCAGTGTTTTTCTTGGTTAGTCACACAGGTATGACTGCCTGCCTGTGTAACTGACCCTATCCTCCATTCTGTCCAGAGGTCAGGCTGATATCACAGGACCCTACATCTGTACCATAAATCACACTGTTGGCATAGACTATGTGACATGGTCTAAGGCCCTTAGGTATGTAAAACACCCTTATCAGGCAGGGTATTCCAAGGGTTTGGAGGTTAACTTCCAGGAACCAGGCAAAGGCCAAACCTTTCTTTGGAATGTGCAGAGGGTAGTCAACCTCGACCTGTTGTTGATTGAATCCTTTGCTGCATAGTATTAATAGTAAACCTATGAGGTTTAAGACATTTCACATTACATATGGATTTAGGATTCTCTTAAAAAACTGGACAAAGTGGCCCATGTGTCAACCTGGCCACCACTGATAGGAGCTGAGCAGCTATTTTTACTTTAGGTAAGTCATGTTCTTTTCAGCTTACCATAGTCCTTCAATATTATATCCAGTTTGTTTCACTCAATTACATGACTTGTTCATCTCTTATAAGCACTAAATTATAGCTGGCTTGGAAACTAAGAGATTTGCTGAAGATTCAGAATGAAAAAAAAAAAAAAGATCATTTTTTTACCTACGGAATTTGTCATGTGTCTCCTGAAGTTGTTTTTCCTATGATACTTTGTTCACCATTTCGTTCCTTAACTCGTGGGATAGTTATTTCTGAGAATATCATCATTATCCAAGTTAAAAACCCCAGATTACTGTGGAACAAGTTTTCAAATTTTTTTAGTCCAGTGACTGCAACAAAGTAATTATAGATCATCTACTCTTTTCTTTTCTTTTCTTTTCTTTCTTTCTTTCTTAAATTTTTTTTTTAACATTTATTTTTGAGAGACAGAGAGAGACAGAGCATAAGCAGGGAAGGGGCAAAGAGAGGGAGACGCAGAATTCGAAGCAGGCTCCAGGCTGTCAGCACAGAGCCTGACATGGGGCTCAAACCCACGAATCACAAGATCATGACCTGAGCCAAAGATGGATGCTTAACCGACTGAGCCACCCAGGAGCCCCTCTTTTCTTTTCTTTTCTTTTCTTTTTTCTTTTCTTTTCTTTTCTTTTCTTTTCCTTTCTGTTCTTTCTTTCTTTCTTTCTTTCTTTCTTTCTTTTTCTTTCTTTCTCTCTTGAGAGCAGGGGAGGAGCAAAGAGAGAGGATCTTAACATGGGACTCAGCCTCATGACTCTGAGATCATGGCCTGAGCCGAAATTAAGAGTTGGTTGCTTAACCAACTGAGCCACCCAGGTACCCCCAGATCATGTACTTTTTCTAACCTCACTCATCCCTTTCTCCTAAACTACTCTTACCTAAATTAAAGGAATAAATATTTTTTTTCTTATTTTAATGATATTTTATTCAATACCACACAGAAATTTTAGCTGGAAACCAGGACACAAATTTTTAGACTACATACGGCCACTTTTTCTTGGGACTTGTTCTAAGTTGATCCCCTATAACCTGACAACTAGGTTATAATGAAAACAATTTGCAGAACAGAAATGCCACACATTCAGGTACTTTTTAAATAAATGTTCTTTAAAAATAGGTACAAAACAGTTTGTATTCTTTGCTTGGTAGGCTTGATGAAGTCCCAGCTCTGTGTCCTTTTAGAAGCTTTGGCTGCCTCATTACAAGAGCAATTTGCTCAAGGCACACATCCATCAGTACAGAGGCAGCAATAAGGCAGCTGAATTCCTCCTAATCCAAGGGCTCAGAGCAAGACATTTAAGGATCAAGCCTGAGCATTACGCATAAGGGTGCAGCTGTAGTCTGAATTTTATAGAGTGATTGCTTGCCTTAGAGTTGAAACTTAAGCTAACTGGCATATCTATAATTATATATTGTCTCTACTGAATTATTTAAAAGTAAATTATAAATATCTTAACACCTTTCCAGATTGCTAGTGATAATGATTTGTAGTGATAATGTTGACCTGTTGAGAAAGAGAATCGATATCATATGATCTGTCTCCTAGTCCAAAGCAGGAGTTTCACTTAAAATATCCATGTGTATAGTTATCTGTCATATGGAGAAAGTTGAGACTCTATCAGTGAGTTGGTGGTTATTATACTTTAATTCTTTTGCTGATACTCATTTTGAGAGGAAACACATGCCAGTTTTCTTAACTTAAAAAGTAATGATTAATAAGGGAATATGATTGATATTACATAGAATGTATGGTCACAATGCAATAAATCATAATGAAAATGAATGTATCAGGTTAAAGAAAAACCTCTTGGCTTGCAGCAGCTTACTTGACTGGCTTTGAGATTTATTCTTAATAACAATAGGCAAGACAATTATAAAAATCTAAGAAATACTGTGTTAGTACAAAACTATAAAAGCACCGTCTTTCTCTTGAGTTGGTAATTATCAAGAATTGGAAGTTCCATTTAAAGCTATATACTTGGAGCCATTAAGAAGTCAACTTATTACTGAGAGCCCTACAGGAAAACTAAATTTGTTATTAAGACTCTGGAACTCTCTAGCCCCCAATCTCTTTTTCCCTCCACTGAAACAATTGTTTTTATAGCATGATTTTAGATAACTAAGGTTTCTAAGGAACATAAGGATCACATTATAACAGAATAAATAGCGTTTAATGCGACAGTAATAGTATACACGGGACTAGAAAGAGACAGGTGGAAGGATTTGTGAATATCTGAGCCATTTCCTTTAACACTTATGATTTTGTCTCACATGCAGGCTTTCAGCTTAGTAAGGATTCATTCTTTTGATGTTTAAAAAGAGAATGATGATTTTTTCTTTGTGTAAAATTTATATCAAACAAGTACTTACTCTTTCTGTAGACATAAATTAAAGGTTACATTCTGTATATTCATGTGCTCATTACACACAATACACATATAGTCATCCCCCTACATGCAACTGTTATGGATGCTCTTTTCTTCTGTCAAGAGCTCTCCCTTCACATACTCAAATTGTATCCACCTTAGTGTTTCTTTTCTTTGCCTACTCATGCAACAACACTCCCACTGAGACATAAATGTGATTAGGAACATGTATAAAAATACAACTGGCAAAAGAGCAGGGGGAAAAAAGAGGGAAAGGTTCCATGTCAGGGAAAGGGATATTTTATGGGCAGGAACTACAGAAGTCAATAAGATACGGAGTAGTACTTCTCCATAGTTAGAAGGAATGTCATAAAATGTGTTAATCATTCAAGGAGCCAAACACATTTAGATACCTCATTCATGTGTTATCTTTCATTAAATCTGAAGCTGGGGCTTGTTCTACTAGTGATTTTCTGCCTACAAAGAGGAAAAATGAGTTACTATTCTTAATTACCTGATAGCAGTAGGGCACATTGCCTTTGTTTGAGAAATGTTTTATTGTTTTTTATTTCAGGAATGTTAACAGTATGTTTTATCAGTTTTGAAAGTTTTCCAGTTAAAGGTTTAACCATGGGTGGGGTGAGGCTGAGGGGTGAAAGGGACAAAATAGGTCTCAAAATTCTCTCTTTCTAGCACTAGCCAGAAAGTACTCTGTACTTTGAATTCTCCCTCTAGACAAAGAGTCAGAAGGAATGTGGTATGCATTTTAAAATATATTCATTAACTTGGGGTGCCTGGGTGGCTCAGTTGGTTAAGCGTCTGACTTCGGCTCGGGTCATGATCTCACTGCTTGTGAGTTCAAGGCCCATGTCAGGCTCTGTGCTGACAGCTCAGAGCCTGGAGCCTGCTTTGGATTCTGTTTCTATCTCTTTGCCCCTCCCCTGCTCACATTCTCTCTCTAATATAAAATTAAAAAAAAATTAAAAACATTAAAAAATAAATAAAATATGTCCATTAACTAAGCAGGAAAAATAATTCATAGGGTACCAGTTATTTTTATCTTTTAAAATATGAAGATGCAGAGTCCCAACACTTCGAGAGAATTCTCAGTTCATCTTTAGATTAAGCCCAGTCAGCGTCCTAATAGTCTAAATTTTGTTACTGTCCTAAGTATACCCATTTTTCAAATCATAACTTTATTCACATGTATATACTAAAAACTTCTAGCACATAAACACAATCGGCAGTCATTTGTGGGATTATTATTATTATGTGATATTTAAAGAGTTCCATTAAAGAGCTTGGTTGGTATCAAGATACCAACCAGTTTCGGGGCATTTGGGTGGCTCAATCGATTAAGCATCCAGCTCTTGATTTTGGCTCAGGTCATGATCTCATGGTTTCTGAGTTCGAGCCCTGCATAGAGTTCTGTGCCGACACTATGGAGCCTGCTTGGGATTCTCTCTCTCTCTCTTTCTGTGCCCCTCCCCTGCTCTCTCTCCCTCTCAAAATAAATAAAGTAAAGATTAAAAAAAAATGAAGAAGATAGCAACCAGTTTAATAATGGTTATAGAGGAGAGCACAAGACTGTGAGCTCCCAGAGAGACCACCATCCGCATCACTTTTGTCATTGTATTCCTAGCACCTGGTATGGTATTGGCGTATAGACAGCAGGAGGTTAATACGTGGTTTAGTCTGAATAACTGGAAAAGAAGATTGCATAAATTCTGTGATTGACATATACAATGCATCATCTCATTTAATCCTCAAACCCCCCTCAAGTAGGTACCATTTTTATCCATTTTATTCATGAATTTAACAACTTAATGACTGGTGAGTTTTTGTAGCTTGCCCAAAGCCACATAACACAATGTGGTGGAGCTGAAATTTGGAGGCAAATTCTTTTTTTTTTTTTTTAATTTTTTTTTTTTAACGTTTATTTATTTTTAGGACAGAGAGAGATAGCATGAACGGGGGAGGGGCAGAGAGAGAGGAAGACACAGAATCGGAAGCAGGCTCCAGGCTCTGAGCCATCAGCACAGAGCCGACGCGGGGCTCGAACTCACGGACCGCGAGATCGTGACCTGAGCTGAAGTCGGATGCCTAACCGACTGAGCCACCCAGGCGCCCCTGGAGGCAAATTCTTTAACCTTTTGCTACACTAACTTGCTTTTGCCACAGAGTTCTGAACACCTAAACTATTTTAGAAGGAGGGGAGAAGCTCAAGATTTGCAGGGAGAGTGCTCTTGAGACCCACTAGTTTTTTTTTTTTTTTAATGTTTATTTATTTATCCCAAGAGTGAGTGAGTGAGTGAGTGAGTGAGTGAATGAGAAGGGAGGGGCAGAGAGAGAGGGAGAGAAAGAATCCCAAGCAGGCTTTGCACTGTCAGCGCAGGGCTGTACTTGGGGCTTGAGCCCATGAATCATGAGATGACCTGAGATCTAGAGGCGGACACTTAACTGACTGAGCCGCCCAGGTGCCCCGAGACCCAGTGGTTTTGAGGTCCCAGTGCAGCAAATGTTGCCTAAAATGTTCCCAAAAGATTTTAAATGGATGTATGAATGCTCTTAGTTCTGCTTTGGGCAGGAGACTTTTTTTTTTTTTTTTAATACAAATATTTCCAAATGGTAGAGGGAGAAAAAAAATCTTAAAAATCTTTATTGTCTCTTGAAAAGCCTTTTGAATACACAGGAAGAAAACTCAGCAACGTGAGGCAGGGGCTCAGATGTGGCTGCCAGAAACTGTTGATAGGTCCAATTACACCATTTATTCTAATAGTGACACCAACTTATTTTCCTTTAATTTTCTACTCAATTTTCTGTTCTAAGTTTAGATTTTTGTAACATTAAACTGTTTCTGAAGCAGTTTCTAAGGAAACCTCTCAGGCGAGGCGCTTAAATTGGTAATTAGAAAGCCGTTATGTGTAAATTAAGTGAAACAGGCTGCGTGCCTAGAGGAACAGATGGGAAGGGGCAGTTTCAGAGAGATTTCAGCTACAGTGGCCGATATGTTTTATTCCTTTGCTGACAGCACCCTGGAAAACAAGCTTTCCAAGGTCCCCAAGGATGTTCAAGGTCAAAATATAACAACAATTTTGTGGTTATCAAACTCTGTGCCATCTCTGACCCCCCGGTGATCTTGCAGCCTCACCTTGTCCCAGAACTTTGTAGCATCCCTGATCCTTCTCTTTCTGCTGTTCCCCTGCACACTTGTGATTTCAGCGGTGGGAGGGGGAGAGTGTCCCATGCTTGGAAACTCTCCAAGTGCTCCAGCTTTCTGGGATTCTCTGACCTGTGATATTTAACTGAAGTTGATGCAACTTCTTTCCTCTAATCTTGCATCACATGTTTGGTGGGAACTCAAGAGCCATCCCCATATTTGGGGCAAAACAATTTTTTTTTGGTGCCAGGGTTGGAAAGTATAGATTATGATTTCCCTGACTTCCTCTCTGGCTCTGAATTCCCACCTCTGCCTCTGCTGAGCCCTGTCTGCTCTGCGTTTTGCTCCTTTCCACTCCATTCCTTGCTGACTGACTCTCCCCAAAACAAAAATTTATCGTATTCTATTATTCAGAGCAATTCAACTTTCTGCAGCCATGACTGTAAACTTAACCCCAGAAATATTTTTGCATACTCAAAAAAATAAAAAACCTTGTTAAACAGTCTCTGTGCTCTGTTAGCAGCATGAAGCATCCTCAGAAGTGTTGAAATGACAGTTTTTCCTTTATCTTAGGCCAGCTCACATTCTTGGGGATGGCCTTCTCCTCCTTTGGAAGGTAGAAGGCTATAGTTAGTATCATTCATTTTTGTTAATGTAGTATTCTTATCCCCTGGGTTTCTTTTTTCCAGGCAGAGGGACATTCATTAGGCTAACACATCTGGCCTCTCCTTGTCCCTTTGTTCTGTCCCTTGGCAAATCTGGGACAAGAGAGTGGGCACATGTGGCCCATATCCTTCCTGCTCCTGTGTTTTGGTGTGTGCCTGCCTCAAGGGCGTGCACATCTGCTCTGCTATTCCCTGATGTTCATTTTAAGGGGCAGGTGCTCCCCCCTCACCTTTTTCTTTTTTTTTTTACTCTACTCACCTGTGGTATGTTCTCAGCTCCCAAAGTAATAAAGGGAACACTCTGACCTCAGTTTATTTGACTTTCACATGCCAATCTGTCAGTTATTTTCAGTCCTATTGGGGCTATTTGTTGGTTCCCTCAACCCCCATCTGTTTTAATGTTTATTTACTTATTTTGAAACAGAAAGAAAGGAGAGAGCACAAGTGGGGGAGGAGCAGAGAGAGATGGGGAGAGAGATAGTCCCAAGCAGGATCTGCACTGTCAGTGCAGAGCCCAACTCGAGGCTTGAACTCATGAACCGTGAGAACATGACCTGAGCCAAAATCAAGAGTCGGATGCTTAACTGATTGAGCCACCCAAGCACCTCTAAAACACATCGTTTTAAAAAAATTTTTAATATTTGTTTATTTTTGAGAGATATAGAGACAGAGCATGAGCAGGGAAGGGGCAGAGAGAGAGGGAAACACACAGAATCTGAAGCAGCCTCCAGGCTCCGAGCTGTCAGCACAGAGCCTGACACGGGGCTCAAACTCATGAACCACGAGATCATGACCTGAGCCGAAGTCGGATCCTCAACTGACTGAGCCACCCAGGTGCCCCCAAACCACATTGTTTTAAAAAGCACATCGCCCCTCCCCACCAATGTCATGTTTCCATTTTAACCAATATCCTAAATCCCTAAAGCCTGACCCTTGCACCTATCAGTCTCAGAAGACAATCTAACCTCCTGCTTCACAGGGAAAATTAAGCCAGTTGTCTGTTCCTTTGCCTAAGCCATGAACCTCCTTCCTGCCTTCCCCTTTAGTCTGCAAAGAAGGATGTACTTCACTCTTGGAGCAACCACTTTACATCACTTTTTTTTTTTTTAATTTTTTTTTCAACGTTTTTTATTTATTTTTGGGACAGAGAAAGACAGAGCATGAATGGGGGAGGGGCAGAGAGAGAGGGAGACACAGAATCAGAAACAGGCTCCAGGCTCCGAGCCATCAGCCCAGAGCCTGACGCGGGGCTCGAACTCACAGACCGCGAGATCGTGACCTGGCTGAAGTCGGACGCTTAACCGACTGCGCCACCCAGGCGCCCCACTTTTTTTTTTTTTTAAGTTTACTTATTTATTTATTTTGTGAGAGAGAGTGCATACATGAGCAGGGGGAGGGGCAGAGAGAGAAGGGAGAGAGAGAATCCCAAGCAGACTCCAAGCCATCAGTGCAGAGCCCGATGTAGAGCTCAAACTCCACATGGGGCTTGAACTCATTAACCATGAGATCATGATCTGAGCTGAAACCAAGAGTCGGATGCTTAACCAAGTGAGCCACCCAGGCTCCCCTACACAGCTTGTCATCTCATGCTTTCAAGGCACATGCAAGGTGTTGTTCCATCTGTCAGCACGTTCTCCGTTGAGTCATCTGTTTCCTTTCCTGCTGCCCTTCTTCTACCCATAAGCATGCTTGGGTATTCTCATCTTGGAAACCTTTCTCATTACACTGTCTCCGTCATTTGCCATTATCCCTCTTTTCTTCTCTTCACAAACAGATATCTTTGAAGAGTAGTCTCTACTCACTACTCTCTCAGTTCCATTTTTTCCTAACTCCTTACAGTCAGGCTCCCATCCCACCAGTCTAATGGACTTGTTCTGGTAAAGATTTCTGTTGAATTCTTAATTATGAAATCCAATGAATCTTGTTCATTTATCATTCAGTTTTCCTCCCTGCATCACTTAAAAGGTTAACCAACTCCTTGAGATTATTTCTTGGATTTCCTGAAACTACTCCATAGTGCAGTCTCTGGAATCTAGATGAAGGTTTGCATTCTGCCTCTACCACTTACTCACTGTGAGGCTTCACACAAGATTCTTAACCTTTCAAAACCTCAGTTTCACCACTTGTAAGACAGCAGTACTAACAGTATCCTCATCACAGGGCAGGTGTGAGAATAAAATAGAGAACGGTACATGCTAAGCTCTTTACCCTAGTTGGAGGCATAGTCTTCAGTCCTAGGCTCTCCTGAAATGACTTGCCCTGTAGTTTGCAATTCTGTGTCATGAAATCCCATGCATTGTTCGTTCTCATCTTTTTGAACTCACAACATTCAATAATTTTGACCAATCTATCTTGAAAACGCTTGCTTCTCTTGGTTTCCTGGACACCATACTGTCATGTTTTTTTCACCTATCTCTCTGCCCCTCCTCCCCCTGTCAGTCACCTTCTCTGGTTCATCCTTTTTTATTTAGCATTTAAGTGGCTGTGGTTTCTTGAAACCCTCTTCTCATGTTTTATTCTTTCCCTGGGTCATTTCGCCCATGTCCATGGATTCAGTTCTTACCTCTGCACTGGTGACTCCTACACTAGTTTTTCTAGCTAGACTTGTCCTCTGAGCTACACAGCCAGCCATCTATCTATGCACCTACTTGTGTTCACAGGCATCCACAAAGTCTATGTGCCTCAAATGAAACTCAGGGTGTTCTCTTTCCTTACCAAACCCTGACTTCCTCGAGTTTTTTAATATTCCAGAAATCTAATATTCCAGAACCTTGAGTTTTCTAATTTTAGGCTAGGCTGAGCTCCCTATTTCACTGTTCACAGGGTTCAGTATTTCTCTGTTAACCTGTTATCACAGTTAGGGTTGTATAACTAGTTATTTGGTATTTTCTACCCCAGGTAGTACAAACTCCAGGACACCTAAAGTGTCTGGTTAACAAGAAATAATCAACATGCAGCATTTTACCTTATGGAAATAAACATTCCATGAATAGATAAAATACATTATGTGAAGAAACACTTAATGGAATTCCTGGCACATGGCCATCACTTGAAAATGTTAGCTATTATAATCTTAGCCACCAATCTGTAACTTCCCTCCTCCTCTCTATCCTTTGAAATACTGGTGTTTTCCAGGGTCTCTCTCTATCTCTCATGTCATACTTTACATATATTTTTTTAAGCAATATAATCTACTCTCTGGTTTTGTCTATTCCCTGTGAGCTGACATTTTAGTAGGGCTTTCAATTTATACTGAAAGACCAGGGAGATGCTCTTTGAAGAGTAACATTAAGGGCTGAAACTTTCAGAATAAGTATGGGCCTGACCTCCAGAGGCCAGAGGTCTGCATGACCACTATAGGAAATTAGTTCTAACAGGGTAAGTCGGCTACCAAGCATGAGGTATCTGAAACATGGCATTCCAAGTAAATTCATCACTTACTGCTGCTGTCTCTTCCTATATTGAAGACCCGTTCTCTCTGATTTGGTGAAGCAGTGTCCCTGGGCTTGACTCTGACTTCATCTTCTATTTCCATTCATGCAGGCCATTCATTCAACTGCAGTGATTCTAATATGGAATGCAAACAAAAGAGCAAGAAATTTTAAATGTTCATGTAAAGAAGTATTACTATATACCCTGAATGATGTAGATCAAGGGTTGCCAACTTGTTCTGTAAAGAGGCAGAGAGTAAATTATTTTAAGCTTTCCAGGGCCTAAATACATACATACATACATACACAAATAAAAATGCATCGCCCAGTGGTTGACAGAAAAAAAATAAGACAAGAAACTTGCAGTGATTCTTCCAGATGTTAGGAGGAAAAATTAATCTCACTCATGGTCAGTGCTATAAACAATTAAAGTGAGACACAACCATATTGTTCTGAGTTCCCAGCATTAAATCCCTTTAATTGATAGCCACACACAATACCATTTTTAACAAAGCAAAAATTATTAATAGTATTCCCTTTCACTCTCAAAATGTCTTGATTTGGATAATAAATTATATGATCACCCTCCTTACAGTTCACTCAACCTAAAGTGACAGGGTAATTGAGAGAGGGAAGGGATTCTAGTTTTGGCTTCTTGACATGCTCAAATCTAGTCTCCCTCATGAGAATCGAGGTCCTGGCATTGAGCTAAGGACACCAATCCTTGACCATGTCTTGTCACCTTGAATGACTTCTTCAGAGCCCTTGGTCTAATTGTAGTTGCTGGCCTTAGGTGGGACCTCCTCAGTATGCAGAGGTATTCTATTTACATCAAATTCTAAGATCAGTCTCAATGTCTTTCATACAGGGACGCTCTCAGTCTCCTAATGTGAATTCAAGCGTCTTTCTCTGGTATTCTCAGATTCAGCATAACAGGCAGTATTACTTGGCCAAGCCTGAAAACTCCAGTTCTACCTTCTATCTTACATCAAAATGTTTCAAATGATCAAAATAGTTCACTGATAAGATTCAGCTAAGAATGAAGATCTGTTCTGGGTGCCTGAGTGGTTCAGTTGGTTGAACATCCGGCTCTTGATTCTGGCTCAGGTCGTGATCTCATGGCTCGTGGATTGAGCCCCACATCAGGCTCTGTGATGGCAGTGCAGAGCCTGCTTGGGATTCTCTCTCTAACCTCTCTCCTTGCCCTCCCCTCCTCAAAAATAGATGAATAAACATTAAAAAAAAAAAAAGAATGAAGAGCTGTTCAAGGTGAAATGCCGGTCATCATCACTGAGAGACTTCTAATCAGCTCATAACTTTATTTTTTATTTTTTTTTGCTTTTTCCATTTATCTATCTATCTATTTATTTATTTATTTATTTATTTATTTTTTAATATATGAAATTTATTGTCAAATTGGTTTCCATACAACACCCAGTGCTCATCCCAAAAGGTGCCCTCCTCAATACCCATCACCTACCCTCCTCTCCCTCCCACCCCCCATCAACCCTCAGTTTGTTCTCAGTTTTTAACAGTCTCTTATGCTTTGGCTCTCTCCCACTCTAACCTCTTTTTTTTTTTTTTCCTTCCCCTCCCACCTGGCTTTCTGTTAAGTTTCTCAGGATCCACATAAGAGTGAAACCATATGGTATCTGTCTTTCTCTGTATGGCTTATTTCACTTAGCATCACACTCTCCAGTTCCATCCATGTTGCTACAAAAGGCCATATTTCATTCTTTCTCATTGCCACGTAGTATTCCATTGTGTATATAAACCACAATTTCTTTATCCATTCATCAGTTGATGGACATTTAGGCTCTTTCCATAATTTGGCTATTGTTGAGAGTGCTGCTATAAACATTGGGGTACAAGTGCCCCTATGCATCAGTACTCCTGTATCCCTTGGATAAATTCCTAGCAGTGCTATTGCTGGTCATAGGGTAGGTCTATTTTTAATTTTCTGGGGAACCTCCACACTGCTTTCCAGAGCGGCTACACCAATTTGCATTCCCACCAACAGTGCAAGAGGGTTCCCGTTTCTCCACATCCTCTCCAGCATCTAGAGTCTCCTGATTTGTTCATTTTGGCCACTCTGACTGGCGTGAGGTGATATCTGAGTGTGGTTTTGATTTGTATTTCCCTGATAAGGAGCGACGTTGAACATCTTTTCATGTGCCTGTTGGCCATCCGGATGTCTTCTTTAGAGAAGTGTCTATTCATGTTTTCTGCCCATTTCTTCACTGGGTTATTTGTTTTTCGGGTGTCAGCTCATAACTTTAAAATGTCAGCTTCTTGGGGTGCCTGGGTGGCTCAGTCAGTAAAGTGTTCAACTTTGGCTCAGGTCATGATCTCGCAGTTCATGAGTTCAAGCCCCACGTCAGGCTCTGTGCTGATAGCTCAGAGCCTGGAGCCCATTTTGGATTCTGTGTCACCCTCCCTCTCTGCTCCCTGCCATGCTCTGTCTCTCTCTCCTTTAAAAATAAAATTAAAAAAATAAATAAATAAAATAAAATAAAATAAAAATAAATAAAATGTCAGCTTCTTGAGGTTATGCACACATACACACGTTATTCACACACACATTCATTTATATAAGCATAAAAGTATGGAAGGTTATTCATCAAGTGATAATTATGAAAGCTGTTTGTTTTTAAGCCAAACTGAAGAATAAAAAAAACATAAAAATCATCCTGGTTACATTGTCATCAACAAGCATATTTTGAGTACCAGCTGTGTGCCAAGCACCATGTAACTACCTTTTGAAATAACATAAGCAATAAAATGTTATAATCTGAAAAAAGTTGATTTTTTTCTGTAGTTTGTAGATCTCTGACCAAATTAACTGCACATTTATCCTTCTCCCATAGAACATCATACTCCCTTTCAGTATAGCATGCATCATCCTATATGACAGCTATCTGCTTCCATTTTTACTGCCTCTGTCAAATTGTGATCTCCTTGAGGGGAAACTCCATCTTTTCATCTTTATAATGCCAACTACTGGCCCAGTGCCTGGCTTATAATAGGTATGCTAATTTTTTTTCTCTTGATGCTAGTTTTTTTTTTTTTTTTAACTTTTCCTTATATAAGTCAATTTAGAACTAAAATAATTGAGTGGAGTTGAAATCTGTGTAGAATGACTTCAATAGCAGGCTAAGAAAAAAGATAGTTACAGAAATACTTTCCTAAGTGAACTGAGTTGAAAATAAACTTGCAGACCATAGTGTGAAACTGGCTTTAGAGAACGATGTGTAGTTTCAGAATGATTATTGGTTCCAGCCAACTTATCAGTTGGCATATGATTAAGTTTATTTTGAATTAAGAACAATATCTTATCAGATCGGTTTAGTCCATCTACATAGTACCTTAAAGTAGGTGTTAAATAATGCTCATAGAATGAATGGGTCTACATTTATCATAGAATTTGCATTAGATGTTTTACCAGAAGTAGTATTTGTTTTGATGTTTAATATTTATTTAATAATAAGGAAAGCCATTACTGATTATAAAAAAAGCATATGCTTAGGAGTTAGTATTTCCTTATTAGTAGAGTAATTATTAAGTGCTCAAAAAATATTTGGCAAAATAATAAAATCAAATGACCATAGTCTTCCTCTATGACTGGTTTAGCAAAACTGGGCATCCTTCCTACTGTCATTTCTTTCTTTTTTTTTTTTTAATGTTTTATTTATTTTTGACAGAGAGACAGAGCATGAGCGGGGGAGGGGCAGAGAGAGAGGGAGACACAGAATCCGAAGCAGGCTCCAGGCTCCGAGCTGTCTGTCGGCACAGAGCCTGACACGGGGCTCGAACTCACAGACCGTGAGATCATGACCTGAGCCGAAGTCAGACGCTCAACCGACTGAGCCACCCAGGCACCCCTCCTACTGTCATTTCTTATTCTATGTCTATTGTAGTTCTTAGTTTTATGTTTTTATTACTTATATTTATTTACTTACCGGTTTTACTCAATAGAGAATCGTTAAGCAGCCAGTGTTAGGCAGCCTGGGATTGTGCCATGGCCACATCCTGTCTCTATGCCCTTTGATTCATGGCTCAACTTCTGAGCATCTCAGTTTCCTCACCTATAGTGGAAAAGATAATACCTTTCCTCACAGGAGTGTTGTAAAGATCAAATGATATAGTGTTTGAATAAGATACTTCTTTTCACCTCGTTTTCCAGGTATTTGGAGTCATCGCTTCCATTAATAATCAAATAAAAAACCCTCAGACTTGTATCAGATAAAGTGGGAAACCCAATGTCTTCCTAATATTTCTGTGGATTCTTAAAGGTTTGGGAAGAGCTTAGATTCTTCTTCTGTCTGATAATTGAAATCTCTGCACCAAGCTTTAACTTTAGCTACTCTTCCTTCTCTACCCTTGTTCCCAAAGTTGCTGTGTTTTCCCCCTCTAGTATAAACATCCCCCCTTTCCTCCAAAGTACCATTCACACATCGGTGTTATGAATAACAGATTAGCAATTGTTTTGCTGGTGGTTTTGGGGTTATGGGGCTGGAGTGTTAATCGCCATGTAGAACAGGAAACAGCAAATTTAGTCTCAGTCCTCACTTCCTAGGCATTCATCACTTTGCCCACCCTACAGAGTTTCTGATAACTTGTGCGTTCCTCTCTTTGATCTTCCACTAACTTCACTGTCAGAAGTGGTGTGTGTGTAAGTGTGCGCACGTGTGCATGCATGTGCCCTGGAGTGCAACGGAAGGAATGAATGACTTGTAATCTTTGAATGGTCTCCACCTTGGTATTTAACTGTGGTTTGCATGACTTCAAATGCAAATCATTCTTCTTGGATGTGTATTCTTATATATTGTCTCTTTAATCCTCCTAGGTATTCTGTGACTTCTTGATGTCTGTTTACAAAAATACTTTACTGAAGTGTAATTTACATTCAGTTCAATTTACACATTTAAGTTCACAGTTGATGAGTTTGACAACTATATGCCTTTGTGTAGAGATCACCACTGTCAAAATATAGAATAGCTCTGTCACTCCTAGAAGTTCCCTAGTGCCCCTTTGCAGACAGCCCTAACCCCAGGTGACCACCAATCTGTTTTCTGTCATTATAGATTAGATTTCCTTTTTCTAGATATTTATGTGAATGGATTGTTCTGTCTTCTTTCTCCCATCATATTGTTTTTGATATTAATTCATGCTGTTGCATGTATCAGGAGATCATTCATTACATACATTACATTGCATGTATATACTAAGTTTTTATACTATTCATTCACTTGCTGATGGACATTTGAGTTGTTTTCAGTTTGGGACTATTAGGAACAAAGCTGTTATGAACATAAATGTACAAGTCTTTGCATAGTGTTACATTTTATTTCTGTCTGTTAAAAATCGAGGAGTAGAATTACTGAGCCATATGATAAGTATGTATTAAACTTTATGAGAAACTGATAAACAATTTTCCATAATGGTGGTACCATTTTAAATCCCCACTAATGATATATGGGAGTACTGGTTGTTCTATATCATCAACAAATCCCTGCTATTGTTAGGTTTTCAAATTTTATACATTCCAGCGGGTGTGCAGTGGTATCCCATTTCAGAGTTTTAATTTGCATTACCCTGACAACCAATGATGTTGAGCACCTTTTCATATGGTCATTGGCAGCTCATTCATGTCTTTTGGGGGGTGAAGACTACAAAATTTCTATAAATACCATTTGGGTCCTTTATATGTCTTCTGTACTTGTCCTTATCATATTTATGCTTCCCTTTATCTTCTTGAACATATGGAGCATATTTAAAATAGCTGCTAAAACGTCCTTGTCTTCTAATTCCACTAACTCTGTTACTTCTGGATTTGTTTCTATTGATTGGTCTTTTTCTTGCTTATGGGTCATATTTTCCAGTTTCTTTTCATGCCTGTTAATTTTTGTTTTGATTCCAGCTGGTATGAATTTTATGTTGTTTATTGCTGGATTTTGTTGTATTCTTTTAAATATTTTTGGGCTTTATTCTGACAGGCAAGTAAGCTACTTGGAATCTGTTTGACCTAGTTGAGGCTTGCATTTAAGCTTTGTTTGGGCATGTCTAGAGTAGTCTTTAGGCTAAGGGTAATGAAGTATACTTCTGAGGACTCTATCTACCATCTCCTAGATTGTGAAATCTTTTCAATGTAACTTGTGGGACAGAAACTCTTTGTAGTGCTGAATGAACTCTGTGAATTGTTTGGTGCACTGCTGTTTGATGTTTCTTAATCCCACCTTGTGGAGTATGAACCCTTGCAAGCTCAGATTGGTATTGAGTGAAAGATTCAAGAAGAACTGTCTCCTCTCAGGTTTTCTGCCCCACAAATTCTAGATGCTTTCACCTTCCCCTATTGTGCTATCTCCTCAACTCAGTGAGAGGACAGTGCTCTGTGCTCCCTCTCCCTGCCTGTTTTCCAGGCAGGAAACTAGGGTTTATCATTCATTTTCCTATTATGAGAGACCACAGCCCTGTACTATCTGCTGTCCGATATCTGAAAGCAGTTGTTGATATGTTTTGTCTGGTTTTCTACTTGTATAGTGTGGGAGGATAAATCCAGTCATGATTACTTCTTCATGGCTCAAAAAAGAGGTTCATCTACTAGTATCATTTAAAAATTTGATGGCTGTAATAGGATTAAGAACGTTTAATTTGCTGATTAACAAAAGGAAAATTTAGACTCGCCCACATTTCATAGAAGAAAAGCTATTTAACAGTAAAAATTTAAGAAATATCTACTCTCAGTATATAGGATAATTCCTTCTATTAAATAAATGTAGTTCATGAAAATTTTACATTATTCATTTTCTCCTTGTCACATATGAGTAGAGTTTACTTATGAACCAGCTTTAATCTGTTGGGTTTTGGTCAGGAGCCACTGATCCAGGACATGCCTTCCTTTTCCTATTTAACAGAAAAAGCACTGAGATTCAGATAAATTAATGAGAAAGTGATAAATGGTTAGCAATATGGCCAAGGCAAAAATTGGATCTCTTGACTCCTGGTGCGGTCCTACATCACAATGAGGTTTTCCATGTGTGTGAACACGGTCAGCTGAGCTACTGGACACTGCGTTCTCATGGAAGTGTTAAACCTCACAAAGTTACTTTGGCCCTTTGTCACTAGTCTCTAATCTGAGTGAAGTACAATTACTTTGATGAAAATGCTAACATTAGCTTTAAGAAATTAGGAACTAAGCTCAGTGTAGCACTTAAAATAAGAAAATTCAAATCTGTTCATGTGACTTTTGCAAGAGAGAGAGATGCTCATCAAAGCTTCCATCTGGTCTTTAACATTTACCATCCCCCTGCGTTAGGCAGGTCACATAGCCAATCCTGGCCAATTGACTGTGGGCAGAATGCCATGTGTTGGTTTTATGCAGAAGTATAGGAAAACTGGAGTTGGACTCACCAAATGCCTTTCTTCTGCTGTGAGGACTGTGGTGTTGGCACATCCCCAATGGTAAAGCTATAAAACAGTTTTTCTTTTAGCCTTGATTTTTGAGTGACTCTGTGGACAAGAGTCCCCACCAACTCACAGTGGACATATAGCATGAATTATAAATATACCTGTTTTTTTTCCTTTAAGCCACTGGGATTTGGGACTTACCCCAGCGTAATTCAGTCTGTGCTACATTCTCATTGGTTAAAGGATGCCATCCTGAATTACTGATGAAGCAGGGAATGATTCTGAACATACCTGTCACTCTCCATCTTTATCACAGTTCAGTCACATGGATTTTTATCTGTTAAATGTTCTTTTCTCCTTAAGCTGCTGCATATCTTGGCAGCTTTGAGGGTAACCGAGTGTCATCATTTGTACACTGATAGTCACTGTGATTGTGCTAATGGATTGGGGTAATTAGAGCATGTCAGCATATATTGGGTGAAATTTTTATCAAATTATATATTTTTCTTAACTGCTATAGAAGTGGCTTTGTGAGGCCATGAACTTACATAAATAGTTCATAGGGGTGGATGGGAAACACAGTATAACATGCATTTTTAATGAATAAGGCCAATTTGAGATAGTTTAAAATATCAACAACATTAAGAGAAAGAATATATTGGGAAGATATTTTTCTATCTCACAGAACCCCAAGAACATCTTGAGCCTCTGGCCTACTGGAGCAGGAATTGAAAAGATAAATCTTGAATCCAGGCAACACTCTTTCTCTTCAGTCTCTGGTCTCTGATCTGCTCATCATTCTGCTTTATTCTTTTCTATTAACTGGAATTATCTGCTTCTTTGTGTGCATGGGGGTAGATGGCTACACCCCAGTCTCAAGTTTGCATTATCTTGGTTCTAATCATATGGTGGAAGTTAATTAACTGTATCTGAGCCTTTATTCCAAACTCCTAAGAAAAGTATAATTGGCCAACATAGGATCAGAAGAGTGTGTGTGTGTGTGTGTGTGTGTGTGTGTGTAGTGGATTTCTTAAAGAAATCAAATCATTGTGAAGTGAGCAGAGACCCTGAAGTTATTTTCAGCCATTTGAGATATGAGAAACAGTCTCAACAGCAAATCACAGAGTTGGGGCACCTGGATGGCTCAGTCAGTTGAGCATCCAACTCTTGATTTTGGCTCAGGTCATGATCTCATGGTTCATGGGTTCGAGCCCTGTGTTGGGCTCTGCACTAGGAGTGCAGAATCTGCTTGAGATTCTGTCTTTCTCTCTGCCCTTCCCCTTCTCTCTCTCTCTCTCTCTCTCAAAACAAATAAACTTAAAAAAGAAAAAGAGCAAATCAAAGAATTGATAGGTAAAATTCACCAAAGCTTATCTAGAAAAAATGAAAAATCTTTTTTTTTTTTAATTTTTTTTTAACGTTTATTTATTTTTGAGACAGAGAGAGACAGAGCATGAACGGGGGAGGGTCAGAGAGAGGGAGACACAGAATCCGGAACAGGCTCCGGGCTCTGAGCTGTCAGCACAGAGCCCGACGCGGGGCTTGAACTCACGGACCGCCAGATCATGACCTGAGCCGAAGTCGGTCGCTTAACCGACTGAGCCACCCAGGCGCCCCGAAAAAATGAAAAATCTTAAAACCAGGAATAGTTTACTTAAGAATCAAGAGAATTGAATTATTGATTATTAAATATAGGAGCAGAGGGTGAGATACATGATAAATTTTGCTTATAGAGGTTTATTTTGATTAGCTAAATGTTTATTAATTTAATGAGCTAGAATAAACAAAATGCATGTCACAGAGAAAGCATTCCTTAGTTTTACTCTTCCTCTCACACTCTAACTTGGCTAGTCTTTTTTTAAATTTTTTAAATTATTTTTTAATGTTCTTATTTATTTTTGAGACAGAGACAGAGCACGAGCAGGGGAGGGGCGGAGTGAGGGGGAGACACAGAATCTGAAGCGGGCTCCAGGCTGGGCTCAAACTCATGGACTGTAAGATCATGACCCTAACTGAAGTCGGATGCTCAACTGATTGAGCCACCCAGGTGCCCCCTAATTTGGCTAGTCTTAAGGGAAATATATAAATGGTATAAGGGTTATTGGTTATATGGATAGTAAAAAAACAATAAAAATAAAATTAAAAAAAAAGGAGAGAATTAAAAGGCTTCAGAGTTTCCAAGAAAGGAATTCAAGGAATCTCAAAGGCAGCAAGAGTGTTGTGAAGCTGAAGATAAGCTTGACATCTTGGCCAGAGGGCTGCAAAATGGGCACAGACCCTGAAGGATAAAATGCTGGGATACGGGAAGAAAAGACTTCATTTCTATTTATACTTACTCTCTACCTAAAAATTTAGAAATAAATGAAGCTTTGCTGATATGTAGATAAAAATTGATAGCCTAACCTGTATTGCATGTTAGACTTGAGGTACCATGTCTGACACATGAGGGAGAAGGCAATATGCGTCATGGTTAGGATCACAGACTCTGAAACCTCATGTCTGGGTTTTGGTCCCACCTATTAGACTGACTATTTATGTGACCTTACATGAATTCTGTAACTCTCTGTGTTTCTTTTGCCTCACCTATAAAAGAGGAATAAAAATAATAGTATTTGATTCATAGAATTGTTCTGAGAGTAAATGAGCTGATCCATGTAAAGTACAGTAAAACCTTGGTTTGCAAGCATAATTTGTTCCAGAAACATGCTTATAATCCAAAGCACTGGTATATCAAAGCAAATTTCCCCATAAGAAATAATGGAAACTCAGGTGATTCGTTCTACAACCCAAAAATACTCATATAAAAATGATTCCAATACCTAATATAATATTAAATAATAAAGAAAATACAAAATATAAAGAAAAATAAACTAACCTGCATTTATCTTTGAAAACTTTTGTGGCTAGTATGAGGGAGACAAGAGAGAGGAGGGTTCTTGTGTAGAACGACTTTCACTATCACTAACGGATGTGGACTACAGTACAGTATTAATAAACTTGTCATATACGGTATTTAATGTACCTGGCAATAAAACAGCTGAGGAAAGGGTCTCTATATATGGGCAGCCTGACCTAGAATGAAGCAAAGCAGTCCTGAGCTTACTCTTGTATGGAAAAGCAAAGGAGTATTCATAGGTGCTTTGAAGTGACAAAAAACACATGAGTGACAGTTGTGGGCACCTTCCAACATTTGGAAAAATCACTGATTTCTGCCAAACTCTGTAGCCTGAGCCCGAGCAGCCGAGCATGGGAGATGATCACCTACAATCCTGCAGCAAGGTTGAGAGAGAAAAAGAGAGAGAGAAGAACCATTGGCTCAGCTGTGATCATGTCACATTCGGCATCACGCACTATTCCTATTGCAAGACATGACTCATTTATCGAGTTAAAATTTATTAGAAATGTTTGCTCATCTTGCAGAACACTTGCAGAACAAGTTACTCTCAATCCAAGGTTTTACTGTACTTGGAAAAGTCGCTGATACATATAAGCATTATGTGAGTGTTAGAAACAACTTTGATCCTGAGAGAAGCAGGCAAGTTCAGCAGCACAGATGAGCTGATGGTGGTGCCTTCCCTCATTTGTTCACTTTCAGCATTATGTAATATATTGCCATTCAGATGCACTTCCTTTAATGGAATAATACGGATTACATCATTTAGTTTCAGTGAGGGCAGAAAGGATTTTTAGTACCATTAATATGTAGAAATAAGCAACACATTATTTTTTTCACGTAAACTTAGGATAAGAACTCTTGATTTTGTCTCTTAATGATTTTTCTAAATTCTTTTCTTTTTCTATTTGTTATTCATATTCTCTTTATTTGAGGTATATTTTAAGGCATTTCACCTAATGCAAGGAAACTGGAAAAGAATGCAATCACATTAATCTCTGCATCAGACTGATTATATCAGGAATCAGCACTATGATGGAATCTTTAATTTGGTGCCTTGAAAGATGAAAACAGACCTCAAAGATAGAACGTGTGCACATAATTGTAATTAGTAGGAGGACCGGAATGGGTCGGATTGTTCAGAGTTTGTTCTGTCTGGCTGGGAACCAGAGCAGGTAATTCCCAGTCAAGTAAGGGGAACCAGTGCGTGCTAAACCCCCTGGGTGCCTGTGCCATTGTGGCACAAAACATTTCATGTTTTGCAGAAAAGGCAAAAACTCAGTAGAACTGATACTCAGAATTTGGAAAATGGTAGAAACTGTTTTTTACATGGTTTCCTAAGATTAAGGATCAGGAAGCAATCCTGAGTTGTTGTCCTTGTGTGGCCCCTTCTTCTTTCTTCTCTCTTCTTTCCATTATGTGTGGAAAACCAGAATTTGATTTCTTGGGAAGAATAGCCAAACTGAAGGATGTACTCAAATGTTGTAATGGTCAATTTTGTGTGTCAACTTGACTGAGCCACAGGGTTCCCAGATATTTGGTCAAACATTATTCTGAGTATGTCCAAGAGGGTGTTTTTGATGAGATTAACAGCTGAATCAGTAGACTGAATAAAGCAGATTGCCTTCCCTAGTGTGGGTGGCCCTCATCCAATCTGAAGGCCTGAATAGAACAAAAAGATTGGTCTTCCCAAGAATAACATGGAACTCCTCCTGCCTGACTGTTGAGCTGGGACATTAGTCTTTTTCCTACCTTTGAACTTAAATTGAAAAATAAGCTCTTGTTGGGTCTGAAGTCTGCCAGCTTTCAGACTGGAACCAACGCCATCAGCTATCTTGGGTCTGTAGCTGACTGCAGGTCCTGAGGCCTCTTAGCCTCCATAATTGTGTGATTCAATTGCTTGTAATAAGCCTCTTCATATAATAAAACATGTATATATAATATATATGTATATATTCTATTGGTTTTGTTTCTATTAAAAGCTCTAACTAAAACAAATGTCAATAGCATTAAGAATGATTATTCTAAAAAAAATAATTATTTTCATTCTAATACATTCTGGTAGTATTAGAATGAATAAAAATGGCCCACATACTGGCTTAGGCAAGATATACTTAAGAAACTTAATTTAGTGTAGAGATCTGAAAAACAAACAAAAATAGGTCTGAATCAAGAATACAAGGCATTCCAAAATACTACTTTTTATGCTAAATAACACATCTTGGTGTGAAAAACAGCATATGACTGCTTAAATTATTATATATTGATAAATAGAGGAAAGAAATGTAAGTCAAGCTTAAATGGAATCTGTATGTATATAAAAAGTGAATAACTTCATCTTTTAATAAGACAGACTACTCTTCAGAATCAATCACACCTTATATTTTTAATGCATTTTATGGAGTTGAACATTAAGAATATTGTTGAGTATTTTTTATTTGGCTTTGTCCTTTAACCATTAATTAATATGGATTTCAGTATTCACTTAATGGTATGGCACTGTGATTTGGCAGTGCAGGAAATAAACATTATAGCATGGCTGTTATTATTCCCTAGGCAGCCATGAAACCAAATAAAGCAAAGATGAGACCCAGTGTTTTGAATTTTACCTCTTTCCTATGTGCAAAATGGTCTGGGTTTAGTGAAAAAATGTTCCCTTGAAACCTCAGAAAATGTTTGCTTGGACTGAACCTCAAGAACGTTTAGAGTTAGAGAGAGAAGGAAAAAGATGCATTTTAATAATTTGAGTGAAAAAAAGCACAGATTTAATAACTCACAAATGGGACATACTGCACTTTTTCTGTTACTGTGGCCTTTGAAATAATTTGGGTAGGTGCCTTGATAAGCAACCAGACAATAGTATTAGCGAAATTGATCATGTGGGCACTAAACCCAACTCCAACTTTACCAGTACTTGCCTGGGCTCTTCCACCATCTCAGGTATGCTTGTAATAGCTGGAGATTCTGGGATCGATTTCCTATGCTTCACATAGCCAAAAGCCAAATAGTGTTTGTATTTCATCCCCAGCTTTACCACAAGTCCAAGCTCTTGCCAAATATCCCAATACTGAATCCAGAGTATATTCCTTATGGACTTTCTTTCTCATAAGGTGTTATTTATGTGACTGTCTTGGGGTTGGATAACATGACTTTTAATTTAACCAAAAGGCAATAGCAATGCACTAGATGCTACTTGTGAGACAGTGTCTATATGAGAACAGTGGTCTCTTGAGGAAGAATTAGACATGCATGTGTAGGAATAGGCTGCCTGACAATAAAATTGTTATTCCTAACAATCAAGCCAGACTTCTTGGCAAACGAGTTCTGGGTAATATGTAGCTTACAATGTCTTTTTACTTACAGATTGGCAGCGTCCAGCTGATCTGATTGCTGATACATTACATTCCTCTTGAATAATAAGAAAAATAAATCCAGAGAAGTGGAGTGTGGGGGAGATTGTTGCTATTTTCCCCAAATAGGTAACTACAAAGTGCCAGTGCCAGTGGAAATGCACAGCCCTGAGAGCTACTCTGGTTTCTTGGTGGGGGCTAAGAGAGGAAGGTCAGCTAATATACTTTAAGTCAAAGACTGAAGTGTTTCATAGAGTTAATCTGACCCTCACGGGGAAGGAAAAACTAGGGCTTGCAATTTCATTTGTTGCAGAATTTCTGCCCTGTTTTTAAAGACATAATGATAATTATATGGGACAAAGAATAATTAAAATCATGGGTAAAACAGTGAATACATCAAGTAATTTTCCCCAGCTTCTTCCTTCCTCTTGTACAAAGCTCTCCTCTTCTTTCTTGTTACCCAGAGGCTTTGTCCTTCATCATAATTACTCTTTCTGTGTCATTTCCCCTGAGGCTCTTCCAGAATCTAATGATAAAACTAAAAATTCTATTTTGGTGAAAGTGTCAGTGATCAATTATTATTCAATGTGTTGCCCTTCCTAGGTAATATCTGCAATTTAAACAATAGTTTTCTGCATCCCTATCCCTGAGGGATGAGCTGAGCAGTTTGAGCTCATTTGTAGTGTTATTCTAAATACAACACCTTGATCCTGAAAAGCAGACAGATTAAAATATTCTTCTGGGTCTTAGAATTAATTCAACACATATTGAATAAAACCTACTATTTGCCAGACTATTCTAGTCATACAAAAACAAAGGTGAGTAAAATACAACCCTTGCCCTCAGTGAGCCCCTGAAGATTTTACTGGAAAGAAATGTTATAGTCTTCTGTCCATGGTCTTAGAGTCCCCAAGTTGGGAGGAAGTCATTAGTGGTAAGAAGACGAAGCATCTAAGTTAGAGGTAAGAGTTATGAAATGGTGTGGGACATGCTAATCACTCCTGTGTTTACTATTGCACCCTACACTTCATCCTCCACGTTATACTGGGGGGGGGGGGAGTCTTTGCTTAGGGAACAAATGTTACTTTGGTTCACACTTTGGTACTTGCAGTCAAACAGCCAATCTGACAGTTCAAACCTTGGCTATACAACTGACCGACTATAATCTTGAGCATGTTTATGTACCTCCTCAAGCCTCAATTTCCTCATCTGTGAAAATGAGGAAATGAAAACCTCTAAATTGCTTATTTTGAGGGGAGGATTTAATTGGATAATTCATGCCAAGCACTTAGTACAGTTCCTGGCACAAAGTAAGCTCTCAAAGAATGTTGGCAAATATAATGTAAATAAAAATGGATGTACCACGTGGCTCAATCTTCACCTGGAATTAAATCAAAGGCAATAGAAATCCAACTCCGGAAGCCTTGATGAATAATGTAGGAATTTGGTGTCGTTTTCTGAAAGAAGCAGTCCCAGAGATTTTAGAGGGTCTAACACATAAAGAAGCTTCTAAGAAATACTCTAGAGTATTTCCAGTCATTTGTTCCATTGTCTTTCTAAATTCCATGCCATTTGTGACAGCTGCTAAGAACCTCTCTCACTCTCTCAGCTAAATTTGTCTCCTCATTAGCTTCCCCAGCCCCCTTCCCTAAAGAGCCAACTCACTGGTCATGTGAGCATGTTCATGCTCACAGTTCCCATGCTCAGGCACTGCCCGCACCCCAAAATGTGACCATCTCTACTAGGTACAGCCTCTGAGAAGCTTAGGTTTTCTCTCATTTAGATTTAGTTTCTGAAAAGTATTATTTCCCTTGAAATTGTGATGAATGAAATGTGACGTCTTACTGAATAGTAGTAATAACATTATTATTAAGTGAATAATCAATGCATGACTCTGCCATTGTGGCGAAAGGAGCCCTAGACAATATGTAAATGAATGGGTTATGGCTGTGTCCAAAAAAAAGCAGGCGGATTCTAATTTGCTGACCCCTGATGTAGCCATCGTAGGGACTTTGGCTTTTACTCTGAGGACAAAAGATTCTATTAGAGGTTTCAGGGCAGAAAGGTGACATAATCTTACATTTGAAAAGGATCCTTCTGAGTCTGTGTTGACAATCGACTGTAGTAAACAAAGATAGGAGGGGGAGAACAGGTGAGGGATTATTGCAACAGAGAAGGATAGCATGAAAGTGAGAAACAATGGGATTCTGGAGGCATTCTGAAGATAAACATTTACAGGAGTTATTTATGGTTTGCATGCGGGATTATAAGCAGTAAAAGTGTGGGAGTGGGAGGGCCAGTTAGAAAGCAGTTAGGTATTCCAGATGAGGGGTGATGCAGGCCTGAACTAAGGTGTGGCTTATGGGTTTTATGCAAAATGCTGGCCATGTGTAGTTGTTAAAGGGTGTGTGTACAGCAGGGAGATAGTGCCTGCTACTTTTTGTACATGGCAAATCTATTGATCTGTCTCATTTCATACCTAAGCTTTCTCTTGAGCTTCTAAGGTGCCTTGAAGAAACTAAAGAGAGAATGTGAGGAGTTGCTAGTAACATCCCTCCTGCCTCTGTGCCTGCAAATTCTGGTTGGAGTGAAGACTATCTTCTTAGCCTGTAGGGGGTGGTGGTTGCCTGCCTAATAAAAAGGGAGTAAGCTGATGTTGACTTGGTTTCTTGTCTTTATCCAATTTAGTATATGGAGATCTGAACCTAAGTTACATTCCTAAGGTATTATCTAAATATTTTACCAAGTTTATGATCCTTTGATTATATAAGTCACCGTTATTTTTTCCCCACTACAAAAGAAACAAACAAACAAACAAAAAAACACTGCTAATTGAAACACAATGCTTCCAATCACCTCGGTTGTGAGACATATCCTGATTTTAGAGCTGTCAAAAGGTTAAAAGTATGAATCTTAAAAATCAATGAAATACAGCATGCTAAAAAACAACAACAACGATGACAACAACAACAACAAAACAACAACCATGTAAGCTGGCAACCAAATAAAAATAAGGGACTTCTGTACTGAATGCCTATATTACATCAGAGTGCCCTTCAGAAACTCCAGTATTCACCATATATGCATTTTCAAAATAACTGGGATAACTTACCCTCTTTAAATTATATCTTAGTGGATATCTTGTTAAAATGTATTATGCATTCAACTAACCCTACTGCTTTATCTTAAAATGGGCATACTGAATAACATTCCATCTTTTTATCAGTGGCTTAAAGTCATGATTATGAATAACATTGGTTTCTAAGACACCACTCTCTTTGCTTTACTCCTAGTTTAGTGGCTTTTCTTGTCTCCTCTCAGGGTTCACTGTCATTTAGCCAAGGCCCTAAAACTTTCAGGTGCCCCAGGCTCAGTCCTTCTGTGTCATCTTCTCCTGGTGCTCAGGTGAGCTCCCTAACTTCATGGGTTTTAAATACCTTGAACACCACCAGCCAGAACTTCCCTCTGAACGTCTCTCTTACATCCAGTTATACAGTTGTCTCCTTCACTTGGATGCCTGATGGACACCTCTTACCTGACCTCTCCAACTGAGCCCCTCATTTTCCTTCTAAAAGCTTTTCCTCCCCAAATCAGTTTTGTTTCAGCAATGATATTTCCATTCTTCCAGTTGTGCAGGCCAAAACATCTGGAGTCATCTTTGACACTACTGTGTTTCTCACCCCTCATATCCAAGCCATCAGTAAGTTCTTTCCATCCTATCTGCAAAATATATTCAGAACCCCACCGCTTCTCACCCCCTCCACCAGGACCATCATTCTCTCTTAGCTGGAGCTCAACAACCTCTCCTTGCTGCCACCCTTGCCTCCCTAGCACCCATTCTCAACATTTTTATATGGATCCTTTAAAAATGTCATCTGATTATGCCACCTTTGTCGTCAAAACCCTGCAATGGCTTTACAACTGTTGCAGAGTAAAATCCAAAGTCCTTACCATGATCTACAAGGTTCTGCATGGCCTTGGTCTCTGCCTCCTCTCTGACTTCATCTTCAGTCTCTCTTCCATGGGCTTCTTCTGCGTGCTTAACACAGGGTCTCTCAGTCTTAGCACTGTTAGCATATGCTTTGTTCTGGAGGGGTTGTCCTGTACATTGTAAGATGTTTGCTAGCATCCCAGCCTCTATTCAGTAGATGACAGCAATACCCCTGCATTGTGACAAGAGAAAATACCTGCAGACATTGCTGAATGTCCTCCAGGGGTTGGCGTGGGGTGGGGGATGGATCCTGATGGAAAACCACTGCTCTAACAAAACAAAGCTCAAATGCGCTTCTTCCTCTCTTCCTCAAGACCTTCGCATTGTCTGTTCTCTCTGCCTTCTTCCAGATACCACACAGTGTGCTCCCCTACTTGGCCAGGTCTCCGTTTCAAATACCATGTTAACATAAACTAGCCATCCCACTCTCATTCCTTGCCAAGCTTACATGCTTTATTCTCTTCTGTTCCATTTACTGTTGCCTTATTTTAGTCACTTACTCTATCCAGGTGTTTCCTTTAACGTGAAAGGAGCACAATTAGGGTAAAACTCTTGTCCTCTCTGTTCGCTCCACCCCAGGGAAGTGGGAGGATTTAACTGATTGGCATATTTGGTAAGAACAAACTGGGCGTTTGGGGCTCAGTTTTCATTTTCTTTTTGTGTTGGAGGTGTGTTTCTCCCCAAGAGCAAGTGAGGGGATCTGCTGTGTTTAACGCTGTCTGCGACTGCATGGGTAAGTTTGCCTCAATCTGAGGTTCCATAACTTTTTCGCCTTTTTAGCCACACCCTCTTATTTAGCCTTTATCAGTAACAAAGGTGCTATTTCTAGCTCTATATACTTTGTCATCACATATCTTAATTTGTTCAGAATTTAGGGGAAAAGGAGTGATATTTATCAGACCCTTTGAGACTCTAATATCTGAGGCATCGAGAAATAAAGGGGGGCACCTGGGTGGTTCAGTTGTCTAAGCATCTGACTCTTGATTTTGGTTCAGGTCATGAGCTCATGGTTTGTGAGTTTGAGCCCCACATCGGGCTCTGTGCAGATCGTGTGGAGCCTGTTTAGGATTCTCTCTCTCTCTCTTTAAAGAAAAAGAGACATAAAGAAAGGACTGGAAGCTGGGGGAAGCACCATAACACGTAAACAACAAGATTCTGGTGTGATCAAAGTAGTATGTAGCTTTCGTTGGGGATTTTGTTGTGTGGATAGGGTATACTGACCTTTTCTACTTGTAGAGGATTGTACTTGGGCAGTTTTTAACTACTGTGGCTGGGGCAAGAGGCTTTCAGCCTTGGGCGATGCAATATTTACCTTTTCTACTTGTAGAGGATTGTACTTGGGCAGTTTTTAACTACTGTGGCTGGGGCAAGAGGCTTTCAGCCTTGGGCGATGCACAGGGGTCTCTTGGGTCATGGCACTGGCTGCGTGTGAATGCAGCCGTCACAAAAGCAGCAAGCAAAAGTGCAGAAGGTGCGGGCTCTCCTCATGTGCAGGCCTCGGCAAGTGTAAGGACCTCGGCAGAGGCAGATCGGTGGGGCTCCAAGGAAGGGCTGCTGCGGCTCACTACACAGGTGCAGCTCGGCCTTGCATATTGCTGAGGTGAAGATCTGACAATAGGCTAAAGTGGTTTTCCACGTGGCAGTCCTTTGTGACATTAGGGGAAGGAAGCCTATTCACTACCTTGACAGAGCAAAACAACCAAGGCCCATGGACACTACAGAGCATTTACTAGAGGAGGGGAGGAGGGTGTAGTTTTCATTGTTAGTGCCAGGCCTGGCAGACAGCACTACACTCAGGGCCCCAAATTCCATTCCCAAGGAAGGGATGTGGAAGGTTAAGTTGGGATTTATGTGTTCTTTCCATAGGTGAAGAGTTCCCTCCACGTGGCCTCAAGTTGGTTCTTGATTGGTTAATTTTTTTCTAACGGAGAGCTACTCTATAGGAGGCAGGTTTTTCAGGCCTAACAGCCCCTTGATGAGAAATAGAGGAAACAGCGTGGTGGCCTAGGACCAAAAATATCTGATTTCGGGGGAGTGTGAACAATACGATCCTGGATAGAGCCCACACTCCCTTTACTAATGGGGCATCATAATTGGGGGTTCCATGGGAAATGGAAATTAGGTAAGTAAGAAGGGAAAGTAAGGCTCTTTGCTGAAGAACTGGTGATTGGTGCCCTCACCAATATAAAATTCCAGCCTTGTAAGAAGACAGTAACTTCTCAATGTATACACCTAGAAAAGAGACAAAATACACAAGCAAGTCCCTCCCTCCTCCTCTTCATGCTAAATGTTTAATGCCAAAATGAACCAAAATTCAGTTCTCCCCACTTAAGGTAAGTTTCCAGATCTTGGGTTTTGGGCACCAGGTTTAGGCTGACTAACATTCTGGCAAAACTGTCCTCATTTTTTAAAGATAACATTGAGTCTTTGCAACACTAAATATTTGGTTTCAGAGACATAATTTTTTCTAAGATAACAGTTTTGGGGGTGGGGTAGGGATTTGTTTATTTTCTAATTTAGTGGGTGCTGGCTGGTGCTGTGATATACTTATGTGTCCAATTAACTTTTTGGACTCTATAATAAGGGAAGTACATCAAAGACTTGGCATTGCACTGCGTAGCCCTGAGGCAACCGCTCTCTTCCCGTAAGAGACAGCACACGCTGCAGCTGATTAAAGGACCCCCCACTTCACCCAGGCAACAAGAACCCCTTTAAAGTAGAGTAAGAAACTTTGGAAGAAAAACTTTGGATCTGAATTTTGTTGACCTTTAACTTACATGGGCAAGAGTATTTGATTCCATTGAATTTTAATACTTTTGGACATTAAATCACAGAGATTAGTGTTTGAACTTTGCATTTTTCTCTGAAATTACATAACAGATGGGAGTTTATATCTAATTGTGGGGCATCTCTGTGTTGGCAGGGTATTATAGAGTGCCTTAAATTGTTTACTTTTACCAAAAAATCTCCGATAAGCTTTCTTGGATAGTGTGGCTTATCACAGTTGGGTATGAGACATTGAATAGGGAATGAGATGCCAACCTTGGGAGAGAATGACGCTGGAATTGGTTTAAGTATTAAACTGTTCTAACTCATTTTAGGGTTTTCCAAGAGAAAATTCTAAACCTCCCAAAAATATCTTCAAAAAAGAAGTGGCTGGTATGGAAGGTGTTGCCTCAAGAAGGCAACAGCAGGATTGTTCTAATAAATTTCTTACCTCTACTCTGAGATAGCAAAACCCAGGGTTGACCATAGACAAATTGGTTAGGCTCACTTAAAAGATCAAAAAGCTGGTGCCTGTTGGAGAAAAAGGTAGAAATGCTTCTTCTTTAAATGCTGGTGTCTCCTTCCATGTTGAGGGAGTTAAATGAGTGGAATACTTACAGTGTGTCTCCAATCTTTTGCTCAGAGCACAGCTAAGGAAGAACAAATGACTTACCTTATTTGAACATTTGGAAAGAATAAACTGCATGCTTGGGGTTCACTTCTCTACTTCTCTCTTGGGACAGAGATTCCTACTAAGCAGTCAGCTTCCTCCTGGCTCTATATACCTTGAGTCTTAGCCTAGGCAGTTCCTGATAAGAGCACATCTTCCCTTGTCTAGGCTTGCCTGTGACTGGGTGGGAAAGCCTGTCCAAATTGGGGGCTCAGTATTAATGGTCTACTTAGTTGACCAGTCATATCCTTCAACTTAGTCTTTGTCCATAATAAAAGTTATATTTGACCTATTATCAATCTCTCACTTTTGTTTTATTTTTCCAATTCCTCAAAACTAGAGGAGAGGGAGCTACCCATGCTTGAAAATATCCATACTTACCACTTTCTGACCTATTCTTCCTTTATGTAATGTCTCTCTTTGGTAGAATACGAGTTCCAAGGTAAGAATGTGTTTTCTTCTCTGTTGTATCTACATTTCACAGTACTAACACAAGGTAGTTTCTCAATAAATATTTTTTTAATGAGGACCTCAATTATGATGCCATACAAACTAGGGTGGTGACCTCAGGGAATGAGTTTTTCCTGCATTAAATATGTCCATGTAGGGGAGCCTGGGTGGGCTCGGTTAGGCATCTGACTTTGGCTCAGGTCATTATCTCACGGTTCATGGTTTGAGCCCCATGTTGGGCTCTGTGCTGATAGCTCAAAGCCTGGAGCCTGCTTCGGATTCTGTGTCTCCGTCTCTCTCTGGCCCTCCCCTGCTCATGCTCTATCTCTCTCACTCTCTCAAAAATAAGTAAACATTAAAAAAATTTTAAAAATATCTCCATGTAAATTGTGGATTGTTAATTTTCTATCTCTGCTTTTTCTTATGAGTATTATAAAGGTGCATGCTTTTACTCTCTCTCCATCATCTTATTTTCTAATCTTCTGTGTACTTAGGGTAAATAAATTTTTTTTTAATTTGTTTTTTAAATTTACTTCCAAGTTAGTGGAACAATGATTTCAGGAGTAGACTCCTTAATGCCCTTTACCCATTTAGCCCATCCCCCCACCCACAACCCCTCCAGTAACCCTCGGTTTGTTCTCCATATTTAAGAGTCTCTTATGTTTTTGTCCCCTTCCCTGCTTTTGTATTATTTTTGCTTCCCTTCCCTTATGTTTTGTATCTTAAAGTCCTCATATGAGTGAAGTCATATGCTATTTGTCTTTCTCTGATGAATTTCGCTTAGCATAATATTAGGGTAAACAGTTTTAAAATAAGAAATCAAGAATCTTTCTTAGTAAAGTACATGGACCTTATATATTTATTGAGGCTGTTCTGTAGTATTTCTGTTTCTCGTGTTTAGTTGAGTTTCAATGACTTCAAGTTGCTGGATAAATGACATCTGAATAAGTGAGGTAGATGACAAAAGTATTGTGTTGTGGTGTTAAGTTACTACTGGCCTTCTGTTTGTCAGAAGAAGGATCCTTTGCTTCTGGGCTGTGGTTTCAGTTTTGTTGTCCAAGGTTTCAGTTATCCATTTAGTTATCATAGTCTAGAAGTAGATGATCCTCCTTATGATTTATCATCAGAAGTCTAACGCTGTGTCACATCATATGTCATTCACCTTATATTATCCAATCACGTAGGCATTTTATCATCTCACCATCACAAGAAGGGTGAGTCCAGTACAGTAAGATTTTGAGAGAGTGAGACCACATTTACATAGCAGTATATAATAACATTATTACACTATGTTATTCTTATTGTATATTTTATTAGTTATTCATCTCTTACTGTGCCTAATGTATAAATTAAATTTTATTACAAGTATGTAGGCACAGACAAAACCCAGTATTTATAGGATTTGGTACTCTCTGTGGTTTTAGGCATCCACTGGGGGGGTCTTGGAACGTGTCCCCAGCGAATGAGGGGAACTACTGTACAAATTTGGGCATGTTCATGAGTATGCTCAGACACTTTTGTCTCTTCAATTAAACTTCCTACGTGGCCAGCTCTTAGTAATGTTAGGGTTTTGAATTAGGAATTATTTTGAGGTAAAACCGTAAGCTTAAACTTACTAGAGAAAGAGAGGAGAGAGAGAGAGAGAGAGAGAGAGAGAGAGAGAGAGAGTGTGTGTGTGTGTGTGTGTGTGTGTGTGTGTGTAGGGGTTTCCATTTAAAGTTTAGTTAAGAAAAAATTTTACATTGCCTTTTTGTTGTTTTTGTTATTGTCCCTGAAGCTTAAAATTCCCTTTGGAACCTCAGGAAAGGGGTAGCTCTGTTAGAATCTGGTATTTCTGCATTTTCGTGGTATGATGCCGACTTAATATCATCAAAACTCCACAGCAAACTAAATTGGACCTTTTTTGTTGTTGTTATTGTTAAAAGCAACAGAAACCAATCTGTGGTAGGCAGGTTTTAAGGTAGTCCCATTGACTCCCACCTCCCAGCATTCACACCTTGTGTGGTCCCTTCCTCTTGAGTGCAGGCTAAACATAGAGACTTGCTTCTAGTGAATGGAATGACAAAAGTAATGTGGATCACTTCTGAGATTAGGTTATAAAAGACTGACTTCCATCTGGCACTCTCTCACTCTGTCGCCTGCTCATTCTGATGAAGCCTGTTGCTGTGCTAAGAGCTGTCCTATAGAGAGGCTCACATGGCAGGAAACTACAGCAGCTCCTGGCCAACAGCCAGGGAAGAACAGAGGCCCTTAGTCCAACAGCCTCCAAGGTACTAAATCCTGCCAACAACCACTCAATGAGCACTAAAGTGGATTCGCCCCAGTTGACTCTTGAGATGACATTAGCATTGTTGACACCTTGATTGCAGTCTCTTGAGATGCCCTCAGCTGGAGGACTTAGCTAAGCCATGCTTGGGCTCAAGATCCAGAGAAACTTTGAGCTACTGTGTGCAGTCTCAAACCCCTATGTTTTGGGGGAAATTATCACTCAGCAATAGATAACTAATATACATCCTAAATATATCATGAAAAATTATATTTAATAATTTATTAGCTGACATCTCTTTCAACTTTAGTTAAAAGCAAAGAGTAAGAAATCATTTGACTGACAAAAGGATTTGTTACCCAGTCATTAGAATCATTTGCTTTCTTGGTTTCTGGGAGTCATACTGCAAAAGACTCTACCAAGACTTAACAAATAATTATCGGTAATATAAGGTGCTTTCTAAGTTAAAAGCTCCTTGTTTAATACAATACACTAAAAAGGTGGGAGATTTGAAATGTTGACTTTATGCATCTTTGCCAATATAACATCTTTTTAAATTGAAGTAGAGTTGACATACACTACTGCATTAGGTTTAAGTGTACAAGATGGTGGTTTGACAATTACATACATTACAAAATGCTCATCCCACTGAGTGTAGTTACCATCTATCACCATACTAAGTTAATACAATATATTGAGCATATTCCCTGTGCTGTACTTATCATCCCCGTGACTTCTTTATTTTATGATTGGAAGTTTGTACCTCTTGGTCCCCTTTACCTATTTAGCTCATTCTCCCACCCCTTTCCCTCTGGCAACCTCAAGTTTGTTGTCTGCATTTATGAGCCTATTTCTTTTTTCTTTTTCTTTTTTTGTTTAATGTTTGTTTATTTTTGAGAGAGACACAAAGTGTGAGCAAGGGGAGGGGCAGAGAGAGGGAGACACAGAATCTGAAGCAGGCTCCAGACTCTGAGCTGCCAGCATAAAGACTGACGCAGGGCTTGAACTCATGGACTGCAAGATCATGCCCTGAGCTGAAGTTGGACACTTAACTGACTGAGCCACCCAGGTGCCCCTATGAGTCTATATCTATTTTGTTTGTTCATTTGTTTTGTTTTTTAGATTCCACATATAAGTGGAATTATATGGTATTTCTCTTTTTCTGTCTCACTTATTTCACTTAGCATAATATTCTTTTTGTGTACCTGTTTTGCTGCAAATGGCAAGATTTCATTCTTTTTTTATGGCTGAGTAATATTCAATTTGAATATAAATATATTCAATTTATATATATATATATATATATATATATATATTACATCTTCATTCATTCATCTAACAATGGACACTTGGGTTGCTTTTACATTTTGGCTATTGTAAATAATGCTGCAATAAACATAGAGATGCATACATCTTTTTGAATCAGTGCTTTCATCTTCTTTGGGTAAATACCCAGTAGTGAAATTGGTAGATCACATGTTATTTCTATTTTTAATTTTTTGAGGGACCTCCATACTTTTTTCCGCAGTGGCTGCACAACTTACATTCCTACCAACAGTGCGTGAGGGTTCCTTTTTCTCCACATCCTTGCCAACATTTGTTATTTCTTATCTTTTTGATATTAGCTGTCTTGATTGGTGTGAGGGGTTATCTCATTGTGGTTTTGATTTGTAATTTCCTGATTATTAGTGAGGTTGAGCATCTTTTCCCATGTCTATTTGCCATCTATATGTCTTTGGAAAAATGCCTCTTCTGGTTCTCTGCCCACCTTTTAATTGGATTATTTGTGCTTTTTTTGGTGTTGAGTTGTTTAAGTTCTTTACATATTTTGGATGTCAAACCCTTCGCAGATATATCATTTGCAAATATCTTCTTTGATTCAGTAGGTTGCCTTTTTGGTTTGTTGATGGTTTCCTTCACTGTGTAAAAGCTTTTTATTTTGATGTGATCCCAATGGTTTATCTTTGCTTTTGTTTTCTTTGCCCGAGGAGACATATCTATAAAAATATTGTCAAGGCTGATGTCCAAGAGGTTACTGCCCATGTTTCTTTTAGGAATTTTATGGTTTTAGGACTTGATATAATATTTTAATCTTTCACATTGCCTTAAATATATCCTCCCCCAACTATTAAAGTTGCAAATTTAGCTCATTTGATTTATAGAAGAAATTTGCCAAAAGCCTAATTTGCAAAGTTGTCCTTATGTTCAAATTAATTAACCAAATTGGATTTACTGTCTGTTGGAAAAAGCCTGACTTTATTTTAAAAATTTAAACATCAAACAAAAAATGTGTTTAAAATACACATTTAAAGAACATTGTATAAAGCACTGAGAAATAAATCGTGGTGCACATCTTGTAAGATCCTATTCAAGAACAAACTATAGAGTGCTGGGTTTATTTTTGCCTCAAACAGCAAAAAGATAGATGGGTCTCTGATGGAAAAAGGAGAAGAAAGTGTTTTTCCAGGCATTTACCTGGGAAAATGAGCTCCAGGAAGAATTTCTCAGGTGGGTAATAGAAAATATTAAGTTTCTTTTCTTATCACCAGTGTCACAATATATAACTTTTCATGGGGACTCTCAAATCTCTTTGACATTTCTGTCTGTGGGGAAAATGAAGTCATTGTGTAAAAAAATAATGTTATTAATCTTATTCATAAAAATAAATTATTATACCTATTCTATAGAGAAAGATATTCCTTGTGGAATAGGAAGACACCCTCCAAAGCACGTATATAATAATATTTTTTCTCATTAGGTTGTATGAATTAAGTGGGATGCTATATGTGAAAATGCCTAGTGTAAGTCCTAAAATTTTGGAGGTACCAGGTTTTTTTTTTATTAAGTTTCTAATTTTAATTCCAGTATCGTTAACATATGGTGTTATATTAGTTTCATGTGTTCAATATAGTGATTCAACAATTCTGTACATTACTCAGTGCTCATCGTGATTAATATACTCTTTAATCCCCGTCCCCTATTTCACCCATTCCCCACCCACCTCCCCTCTGGTAACCATCAGTTCTCTATAATTAAGAGTCTTTTTCTTGGTTGGCCTCTCTCTCTCCTACTCTCGCCTTTTTTTCCCTTTGCTCATTATTTTTTTCTTAAATTCCACATATGAGTGAAATCGTATGGTATTTGTCTTTCTCTGACATTTCATTTAACATTATATGCTCTAGATCCATCTATGTTGTTGCAAATGGCAAGATTTCATTCTTTTTTATGGCTGAATAATATTCCATTGTATGTATATACTACATCTTTATCCATTTAACTGTTGATTGACACTCGGGTTTCTTTCATAATTTGGCTGTTGTAAGTAATGTTGCAGTAAACATAGGGGTACCTGTATCCGTTTGAATTGGTGCTTTTGCATTTTGGGGGGTTAGTTCCCAGTAGTGTGATTATGTTGTTTTGTCTTTAATGCATTGATTTAAGGCCATTAGTCTATGTTCTGCAGGTAAAGGTGATGGCAGCAAGGAGTTAGAATGTCTGGGGACCAAGGTTTTGAGTGAAGCTTTGAGGTTTCTGAGGATATTTCAGTCTCCATAGTTTATAAGTATATATATATATATATGTGTGTGTGTGTGTGTGTGTGTGTGTGTGTGTATGTGTGTATATATATATATGTGTGTATATATATGTGTATATATATATATATATATATATATATATATATATATATGTATATG
>NC_064811.1:57580330-57603180 GCF_023721935.1 Panthera uncia | reverse complement strand
ATATGTATATATATATATATATATATATATATATATATATGTATATGATGTCCAAGAGCCTAGACGTTTCTTCTCTAGAAAGAACAAAACGCTGGCCCCTAAAATAAACATGGGAGAGAAAAGTGGCTGACCCAATGGACTGTTAAGCTTTGGAGTGAGCTACTACTGAGGTTATGAAATCCCATCTTCTGGCTGCCTGAAGAAGTAGAATATTTTTTCATCTGTCTGGTATGTTAAAACAGATATGGGATGAGGCTGCAGGACAATGGAGATGATCTCTCATAGTCTATCCAATCCTAAAATTGACTAATTTTTGCGAAGGAATGCATGGTGTTGGGTAACAGGGAAATAAAAACTTCTATTTAGAAGGCATTTTGTGAATTAGAATTTGTAATTCTTGGGAAGTTTTTCAGGAACTGATCAGTAAAATGTCTATAATATATTATTGCCTTTATTTGTAATCTGAGTTTTAAAACGATAGCGCCTATTTTATACCTTGTCCATTTTGTAATTGTACAAAATTGTATAGTGCATCTTATTGCCATTAGAATATACACAGATTCCTTTTCTCTGCTAGCCTGTGCATTCTTCTAGGAGGCACCATGTCTTCTTTTATCTTTAAATTCCTAGAACCTGACATAAATCCTGGGATGTAATAGGGGCTGAATGAACTTTTGATGGACTGAACTGAACTGAGCCTGCCCTGTAACAGTGTACCATTTTTTTTGGTAGCATTTATTTTACTCATTTTTGGGTCACTGCCATTTCTATTTACTTTATCTCCAACATTAAGTTTTGCCCTTCTTTCATCTAAGAGAATCAGTGTATTTTAGTGGCAAAGGCACACTGTCAGACTAAAAATCTGCTTGGGTAATCTGCTGAGTAACTTTGGGCAAATTACTTAATCTCTCTATGCCTCAATTCCTTCATCTGTGAAATGGGGGTATTGACAGTACCCATTTGTAGGTTTTGTGAAGGACTAAATGTGATAAAGTATCTAACGTGTTTTTCACAATACTTTGCATATGGCAAGTGTTCAACAAATGATACCTATTTTTAGTTTCGCCTGTAGCATCACGAGCACCTGATTCCCTACTTCCCTCCCTGTGGATGGGAGGCAAATAATCCAGGTTGAATTCCAATAAATCAGAATTTGGGGGAGAAATAGCCAATGGCTGTAGTAGATAGAGATTTGTAAGAGAAGATTACTAAATTAAAATTTGAGTTGGTATTCAATGTCTTTTCATTAAATATATTTTAATTATTATCATAATTAGTACTTTAAAAAAAAAGTTGCTCTTACCTAAATCTTCATCAGTCCTTTTTTACCTTCTGCAAGATATGTACAACCTCACTTAATACCATGTGTTTCCATGTGAGTTTTATGAAGTTAGTACCCAGTGCTTTCATAGGCAATACATTCTCCCAGGCTATTATGGAATGCAAGGATTCATTTCAGAAAAACATAATTGCTATAACATATGGGTACATTTATGATCCTATATAAATAAAAAAAATGCTAGGGTATATTTTCCCATGGCTGCACTCTAGGAGTAGCTTTAAAACGGTTTTTGTTTCTAAGATAGGAATAGTTCATATATAAGAACTGGTGATTCATTCATTAATCTTTACAAGTTAAATTATAGCTCTATGTATCCCATTGCATTTTAATGTCCCCCAAAGGGTCAAAAACAAAAACTAGGATGGTAAGTGAGATGACTTATACCATGGGAGTGTTATCAATAATGAGCTGGTCCATGCAGTCTATTAGTTCTCAGATCCATTTTCCAACCCCCCTCCACCTACTATATCTTTTTTTCTTGCAGACATTTTCTGGATAGTTTTGGCCAATGGAAGATACTGGTGGGAGATTGGAGGACAAGGTATTTCCACACCCCTCATTTGCTTGAGATGGGGAGAGTCCTCTCGGGCAGTGGTTGTGTCTCATCATGGTTATAGCTTTTGCAGGATGGCCACTGATCATTGTTCCAGCTAACCCTGGGAAGTCAACTGGTGGAACTAACTCTTACTGCACAGCTTGGCTTTTAGGATGGTCTCCTCATCTCTTCTTCTAGTCCCTCTAGACCTAAAGGTGATCACAGATTCCTTCTGCTACTAGTTTCTGGGTTGTCTCAAGGAGCCATTGTTTGGTTTTTTTATCTCTTCCAAACACTTCGTGTCTTTCTGTTGGTTTACCTAACATAGACCTTGATGTTTACAGTAAGATATTTTGTGAGTTTAGCAATCTGTATAGATAAGCATACACCTTTGAGTTTTTTTTTTTAATTTTTTTTAACGTTTTTTATTTATTTTTGAGACAGGGAGAGACAGAGCATGAACAGGGGAGGGTCAGAGAGAGGAAGACACAGAATCTGAAACAGGCTCCAGGCTCTGAGCTGTCAGCACAGAGCCCGACGCGGAACTCGAACTCACGGACCGCGAGATCATGACCTGAGCCGAAGTCGGCCGCTCAACCGACTGAGCCACCCAGGCGCCCCCCTTTGAGTTTTTATCTACATGTAGCAGGTACATAATATGTGCCTTAGTCCGTTTGGGCTGTTGTAACAAAATGCCACAGACTGGATGGCTTATAAACAACAGAAATTTGTTTCACACAATTCTGGAAAGCTAGGAAGTCCAAGTCAGAATGTCTGTATGTTCATGTTCTAGTGAGGAACTTATTCCTGGCTCATAGCCAATGGCTTCTCACTGTGTCTTCACATGATGGAAAGGGCTAGGGAGCTCTCTTGGGTTTCTTTAATAAAAGCACTGATCCCATTCATGAGGGCTAAACCCTTCTGACCTAAGCACCTCTGAAAGGCCCTACCTCCTAATACTATCACATTGGGCATTAGTATTTCAACATAGATTTTGGGGGTAAACAAATATTTAGACCATAATATGTCTAAATGGGGGAATGGGGAAGTTTCTGGAATCTTGTTCCTTTGAATGCTGGGAGTAAATCTTTTTCTTAGATCACTTCTAAGGGCTTGAATGCTTTAGACAAAAATTTATTAGGCTGTAGCTCTTTCCTTCTCAAAATTGTTGCAGTCCTTCTCCTCAGCTGAAATTGCACAACGATTTTTTTTTTTTTGGTTGATAAGCAAAAGGACAGAGGAAAAGAACATGGAGGCCTCTATACATCCCTCTTGTCAGCTCAGAAAAGGTACTTCAACTTCAGGTTCTTCTGCATTGATCTTTAATTTTCATGGAATAAGGAACAGCTCTTTTTAAAAAATGGGTAGGAGTGTTAGTGGGCTGACTGGTGCTGTTGGGTGTAATACATTGTAGGAAGGAAGTTCATCATAGATATGAAAGATCTTTCTCCTTCTGCTCTGATCTTCTCTTTCACAAGGAGAAATATTAAAATTATTTATTCCATAGGAATGTTATCAATAATGAGTTGCTCAGAGTTTTTGGATATATGTGCTAATCTTAAACCATGAAAGTACCAGAAAGAATGTTTAAGAACACCAGATTACCACTTGGCCAAATAATCTCTTTATTCACTGTTGTTTGTTGTAATCCCATGGATTGGGTTGAGACCATTTGCTGCCAGGCTCTACTTTTGATTGCTTCTTATTTCTTTGTGCTCCTTTGGAAGAACACAAAGTCAGATAACTAGGCGATGGTGATTCTAAGCAGAAGAGGATTAATTTCTTCCATTTAATAGTATCATTCTTGATAAAACAGGATGCTTTTTTGGAGGTAAAGGGCCAGAGAGATGCATCTATTAATTTCCAAGATGTTCAAGATTCATAGCCCAGCACATAATTTCTTGTGTAAAGAGAAACAACAACTATGACAACAAAATTCTCCTAAGTTTCAATGAGAGGATATTTCCTGCCAGTAACTTCATGACCCTCACATAGCTTAAATTTATGGTTTGAGATAATTTTTTCGAAGGGAAAAATAAATTGGTACTAAACTCTGGCATTGGCTTCTTGTTTCTTGGACATACTCTGTAAACATTCTTACAAAGATTATTTGGAAAAGTTCTTCACAACTTTATATTTCTTACTAGTTTCATTGCCAAAATAAACTAGCCCAGGGCCAATAGCTGTCTTTCAGTCTCTGGGTTTTTTTGTTTTGTTTTGTTTTGTTTTGTTTTTTTAAAGCGTTTGGGAATCTTATCTGGGGAAGTCACTGAGGAGACTAGTGATGTTTCTATTGAATTAAAGGCTTGTAAGCTAAAGTTAAGTTCAGTAAACATTTGGAAAATAAAATGAATAAAGCAAGTTCTTAGGACAGTAGGTGCTCAAATTTTAGCCTTTATCAAAGTCACCTGGAGAGCTTGCTAAGCTCTATCCCCAGAATTTCTAATCGAGTAGCTCTAAGGTAGGAACCCAAGATTGCATATCTAAAAGTTCTCCAGTGATGCTGATGATATTGATCTACAAATCATGAAAAGAACAGAAAAACGTATGATAAAATGTGATTTGTATGCTTGAAAAATCACAAGGATACACAAGGTGAGATAAATGAAACAATACCTAAATCCATTGTAGGAGAGGGGTGTTGATCAGGAAAAGCTTCAGGAAAGGATGATACCTAAGCAGGATTTGGTAGCATGAATGAGAATTCAAAGAGGAACAGTAGAGAATAGAGAGGGAATTTTTGTTAAATACCAACATATAGAAATGTACAGAGGCATGCCAGAGCACGATTTATTCATTCATTTAACACATTTTAGTAATAGCCATTACATCTTGAAAATAAATAGTGAAAAACAATGTGTTTACAAAAACACTCATTGATAGATCACTTGGCTGAGGTATGTGTAGCCGAATGCCCTAACAGGATATGGGCCTGGAAAAATGGTCAAGACCCATTAGTGACTCATGGATATTATATGCCATGCTAAGGAGCTTGGATTTCCCCCTCTAGGTAGTGAGGAGTATTTTGGGAAGATCATTCTGGCAGCAGTGGAGAATGGATTGGAGGGAAACAGAATACGATGAGTAACAGAGATCAGTAGGAAGGTTATTGCAGTAATCGGATTAAGAGATGATGAAGGATCCAGCAATGTTTTATTTCATTTTTGAGTCATATGACATATAAACATAGTTTTGGTGGGGCGCCTGGGTGGCTCAGTGGTTTAAGCTCCCGACTTTGGCTCAGGTCATGAACTCAGCGTTCCTGAGTTCCAGCTCCATGTCGGGCTCTGTGCTGACAGCTCAGAGCCTGGAGCCTGCAGCCTGCTTCACATTCTGTCTCCCCCCTCTTCCTCTGCCCCTCCCAGACTCATTCTCTGCTCTCTCTCTCTCTCTGTCTCTCAAAAAATAAAATAAACATTAAAAAAATTAAATTTAAAACATAGTTTTCGTGCATTTTTCTTTCTCTATAAACCTATCACCCAGCTCCCACTCCCATTAGAATGTTAACTCTTTAGGGGCTAGGTGATTAGGGTTTTTTTTTTTTTTAATCAAAGTCTGTATGGTTACCCATGTGTTCAATTAGTATGAAGGAAAGAGTATTCTTGTATAACCACCTAAGCAAGTAATGAGAGTAATTTAGACAATAAGGAAAATAAAATTGACTAGGGAATTTTTGGAATATTTTAAAAACCACCTTTAAATAAGTTATTTCCTGTTAAGTTCTTGTCTCTAAATTTAGGCGGTGAATCTATTGCTATTCTAAATTTAAAACTGTCTTTAGATTTATAGAGTAGCTGGGGCATTGGTAAAATAGTATGTAGAGCATAAAATACAGAAACTGTCTTTCCTTCTGCTAACTCCAAAGAATATCCAATCAAGGTTATGAGAACCACATAGGCAATAGTCCTCACACCCAAAATCTTTTAGGTCAATTCATGTCTGATTATATTTTCAATTCTTGCCATGCCAAAATGTCCCATTTGATGAAAACATAGCTGCAATACTTGAGGTAAGCAGAATTTGTAAAATGACATTCCAAAGATGTCCTGCTCTAATCCCTGGAATCTGTGCCTAGAAATTTTCACCCCCATGACTATATTATCTATGTGGCATAATTGATGTTAAGATAGGAAGAGTGTCTTTCTGGACCTAATATAATCACATGAAGCCTTAAAAGCAGAGAGTTTTCTCCAGCTGATAGCAGAAGGAAAAGCCAGGGGAATTTGATGTATGACAGGTATGTATTCAAGGACCCATTGCGGGTTTGAAGATGAAAGAAACTACATAAGAAGGAATGTGAGTGGCCCCTAGGAAGAGTGAGTGGCCCCCTATTGACAGCCACCAAGGAAAAGGGAGCCTCAGACATACAACTACAAAAGACTGGATTCTACCAGTGACCTGAATTAGCTTTGCTATGGCCTGAATTATGTCCCCCAAAAGTACAGGCTGGAGTCTTATTTCCTACAGTCAGAATGTGACTGTATTTAGAGATAGGGTCTTTAAAATTTTTTTTTTAACGTTTATTTATTTTTTTGAGACAGAGAGAGACAGAGCATGAACGGGGGAGGAGCAGAGAGAGAGGGAGACACAGAATCGGAAGCAGGCTCCAGGCTCTGGGCCATCAGCCCAGAGCCCGACGCGGGGCTCGAACTCACGGACTGTGAGATAATGACCTGAGCTGGAGATAGGGTCTTTAAAAAGGTAATTAAAATGAGATCATTGGGGGGGGGGGGTCCCAATCCAATATGGTGCTCTTATAAGAGGAAATTAGGACACCGACATGCACACTGGAAAGACCAAACAAAGACAGTAGAAGGTGGCCATCTGCAAGCCATGCCTGACAGCACTGTGATGTTGGACTTCTAGCTTCCAGAACAGTGAGAAAATAAATTTCTGTTTAAGCCACTTAGTCTGTGAAGCTTTGTTATTGCAGCTCTACTAAACTTGGAAATGGATTTTCTCCCACCATGATTTTAATCTTGGGAGACCATGAACAGAGAACCTAGAGGAGACCATCTGGACTTCTGGCCTATAGAAGTGTGAGATAATAAACAGATATTTTAAGTCATTCAATTTGTGGTAACTTGTTATGCAGCAATATAAAACTAATACAATATCCTAAATTATTAATTCATGAATGTGCCATTTAAATATTTTAGAATTGTACTTTAAGATTTTTAAATCTTGAAAATGTGAATGAAATTATTTACTTCAGGTAGAAACTTAGCTCATTTTAGACTTGTTCAAATTCAAAAACATGTTGACATTTTTCTCTATGGTGAGAACAAAGGGAATACCCTTAGCAGTCTTCATTGTTGTAAACCAAGCTTATGCTCAGGCTTCTAATGGAAGGTGGTGACACTAAGCCTGAATTTAAGTTGAATTGAAGTAAGTGAGGATTTGAGGCAGAAAGAGTCAGTGGCTACAGTTGGTAGAGATTGGTCCTAGATGATTGCTAAATTAATGTTTAACTCTGTTATTCAGCATATTTTAATTCTTCTCAAAATCATTACTTTTACATATGTAATTTAGAAAATCACAGATTACTGGATAGATTAAAAACGCATCCTGGGGTTTCTTTCCCAGGGCCCACAAATCAGGATCCCAGGACTGGTTCAGCAGGCATCCCATGAGGTGTATCACCTATGACCTGTAGCTTTTCAAGCATTTCCTTCTATAATATATTACAGCTATGAGGATTAAATTGGCCCCTCCTAAGTGGTTGACTGACAATACCAAGTTAAAGATAAATTTTTAGTTTCAGAAATGAAAACCAATGATGAAGGAGCACTTTTATTTCTGGTATAAATCACTACTACAGAGGAGATAGATGAGGTCAAAGGCAAAAGTTGCAGGACTCTGGGGATTATTTGAGTTTTTGTCACATCTGCAATTTCCTCTGAATAATTTGGGAGTCTGAGTAGACAAGTCATAGACATTTATCAAAATAACATGTATGTCTCATTTTTCCTAGAAAATGACTTATTTTTTGGTTTATATTTGGGAGTACTGATTTTTTCACTTCCTGATCATTGTTCACTTACTCGTAAAGTTGACAAATTTCTGTTAACTATTCCCATGTTTATCTACTTTGTGGATTATTATGCATAATTGCTCATTTTTCATACTCTGCATTTGAGGACTTTCCTAATAAGCTTTTCTCACCAGATTTCAGGCAAGAATAAAAAAAATGAGAGTAAAAAATATAACTATTATGAGGATTAATGACAACTCTAGGAGAGGTTTGGGATAGCAGAGTGATGATATTATTGGCTTACTTTTGTTCACTGATGTTTTATTATCACCTAACATAGCACATACAAAGCAAATGGTATTTATTGCACAAATCAATGGGAATCTGGGCTAATTTTGGGCTTTATTTTCATTATTGAGCTTGAATAGTTTCTCAGATATGTATCGGCTTATATGTATATCTTCTTTTTTTGTGAATTTTCTATTAACATCTTTTGGCCTGTTACTGATTAATGTTTTTACTATTAACCTGTCAAACATAGCAAGGCACAGTTAAGATGATGGAGAAGTAGGAAGAGCAGGATTTCCCTCGTCCCTCAAACACAGCTGTATTGAGGTCAGATCACTCGGAACGCCCAGGAAATCAATCTGCGGAGTGGCAGAAGGATCCCCACAGTTGAAGGGAGACAGGTTGTCAGGATCGAGGTGTGGAGGAGGTAAAATGGTGTAGGCACAAAGAGGAAGGAACCCCTTCTGTGGAGAGACAAAAGGGAGAGAAAGACAGGCTGTGAAAGTGCAGTATCCAGTTAGCACAAGAGGAAAACCTCTCTGGACCATGGACTGGGGAATGAGAAATACAGACAGTGCCAGTATCTATTCTGCAAACAATATTAGGAGCTGAAACTCAAAGGTATCAAAAGTGCGCAACTTTCTCTGGAGTGAAGCCAGAGCCAGTGTGCATTCCTGGGGAGGAAGGAGCCTGCCGGGGGCTTGGCAGCCTGAGATGTCAGGGGCCCACTGGAGAAAGCAGTCCCCTTCCTCCAGTACTGTGGAAGGAGGGTTTATTGCCCCCCCTCCCCGCCCCAGGATAAAAGACCCTACAGGCGCCAACCAAAGGCCTTTTATCAGCAGAGTAGAGTGACACTACCCCAAAACACAATCCACGCAGTGCAGGGCCCATTAAGACACCGGGTTCTGAATCCCAGCTGAGCGCCTAGGAGGCGCAGGAGACTGTGGAGCAGGACAGAGTGATCACCTGCCTTACTCTGTGAGGGCTGCCTGAACAGCATGGTTTGAGATAGCCAGTCTGGGGAGGAGAGATTGGGGTGTCACCATTTTTCTCCCCAACAGCAACAGGGTGAGACGTTAGCAGCACAGCTGCCCCAATGGCGGCGAGACCTGCTTACACCAAACCCCGCCCCTCCATGCCTGGCAACTGCTTATCTACTGGAGCAGGACTGACGCTGACAGAACCAGGCAAGCAAACGGCCTCTCCCCACGAGACCAGCACAGCCACTGGTCCCAGAACACCAATAGACAACTGGTTGGGTTTTTTGTTTGTTTCTTCCTTTTTTCTTTTCTTTTTCTTTCTACTCTCTTTTTCTTTTGGAATCAAGCTCATAGTTTCTGATCTGTTTTTCATATATATATATATATATATATATATATATATATATATATATATGTTTGATCAGGCATTTTTATTCTCTTCTTTTCCCACCTTTTCTCTTTCTTCATCTTCTTTATTTTTCACTCTCTTTCTCTGGATTTAGCCTTATAGTTTTTTTGATTGTCTGGTCTTATTTTCTCCTCTTTTATTTTTCTCTTTTTATGGGATCCGACTCCACCCCCCCACCCCCCGCTTTTCCTTATTTGTTCCAGGGTTACTTCAAGAAACAAATCAAAGCACACCTGGTTGAAGGTCCAAACACTCACCACTACAAGCAAGGAGGAGCTCTGCAGAGGACTGACCAGGAGGAAAGAGCCACCAAACACAACAGGGTGCATACAACATACACCAAAACCACTTCTTGAAGTGCCAGGCCCTGGACAGTGTATGACCCCCTTTTAATATAATAGTCATTACAGGTGCAGGACATATAACAAGGTTTTAAAACATGCAAAAGACAGAAACTTGGCCAAAATAACGAAGGAATCGAAGGAATCTCCTCAAAAGAAGGAATCTCCTCAAAAGAAGTTTAAAGAAGAAATCACAGCCAGAGAATTGCTCAAAATATACATAAATAATGTATCTGAACAAGAATTTAGAATAACAGAAGACTAATAGCTGGGCTTGAAAAAAGCATAGAAGACAGCAGAGAAATTCTTGCAGCAGGGATCCAAGACCTAAGAACTAGTCATGATGAATTAAAAAATGTTGTAACAGAGATGCAAAAAAAAGAAAAAAACCCACACAAAAACAAAACTAGATACAGTGATAGCAAGGATGGAAGAAGCAGAGGAAAGAATAGGTGAAACAGAAGATAAAATTATGGAAAATAATGAAGCTGAAAATAAAAGGGAAAGGAAATTACAAGATCATGCAGGGAGAATTAGAGAACTAAGTGATTCCATGAAATGAGACAATATCCATATCATAGGAGTCCCAGACTAAGAAGAAAGAAAGAAAGGGGCAGAAGGTTTACTTGAACAAATTATAGCTTAGAACTTTCCTAATCTGGGGAAAGAAATAGGCATCCAATTCCAGGAGGCATAGAGAAATCCCTTTCATCAACAAAACCAGGTCAACACCATGACATATGATAGTGAAACTGGCAAAATACAAGGATAAAGAGAAAATTCTGAAAGCAGCTAGGGACAAATGGGCCTTAACCTACAAGGGTAGACACATAAGGGTAGTAGCAGACCTGTCCACTGAAATTTGGCAGGCCAGAAGGGAGTAGCAGGAAATATTCAATGTGCTGAATAGGAAAAATATGCGGCCAGGAATCCTTTATCCAGCAAGGCTGTCATTCAGAATGGAAGGAGAGATAAAGGCTTTCCCAGACAGACAAAAACTGAAGGAGTTCGTGACCACTAAATCAGCCTTACCAGAGATCCTAAGGGGGACTCTGTGAGTGGAAAGCAGCAAAGACTACAAAGGACCAGTAACATCACCACAAAAATGAAACCTAAAGATAACATAATGGCACTAAATTCATACCTTTCAGTAACCACTCTGAATGTAAATGGACTAAATGCCTCAATCAAAAGATATAGGGTATCAGAATGGATAAAAAACAAGATCCGTCTATATGTTGCCTATAAGAGGCTCATTTTAGACAGGAGGACACCTGCAGATTCAAAGTGAGGGGATGGAGACCTATCAATCATGCTAATGGATGTCAAAAAAAAAAAAGCCGGAGTAGCCATACTTCTATCAGACAAATGAAATTTTAAAACAAAGACTATAATAAGAGATGAAGAAAGGCATTATGTCATCATTAAGGGTTCTATCCATCAAGAAGAGCTAGCAATTCTTAAATACAGAAAACAGAGTGAGGGTTATTGGAGGGGAGTTGTGTGTGGGGAAGGGCTAAATGGGCAAGGGGCATTAAGGAGGACATTTGCTGGGATGAGCACTGGGTGTTATATGTAAGTGATGACATATTTAGTGATCACTAAATTCTATTCCTGAAATCATGATTACACTATATGTTAACTAACTTGGATTTAAATTTTAAAAATAATTCATTAAAAGAAAGAAATAGTAAAAAAAAAAATAGATTAAACAAATAGTCTAGGAAAAAAGAGCCAACAATTGTAAATATGTGTGCCCTCGACATGGATGGAAGCACCCAAATATATAAATCAGTTAATGACAAACATAAGCCAACTTTCTGATAATAATACTGTAGTTGTAGTAGACTTTAATACTCTACTTACAGTAATTGACAGGTCATCTAGGCAGAAAATCATCAAGGAAACAATGGTTCTGAATGACACAGTGGATCAGATGGAATTAACAGATATATTCAGAATTTTTCATCCTAAAACAGCAGAATACACATTATTCTTGAGTGCACATGAACATTCTACAAAATAGATCACATACTGGGTCACAAAACAGCCCTCAACAAGTACAAAAAGATTGAGATCGTACCATGTGTATTTTCAGATCACAACACCATGAAACTTGAAATCCATCACAAGAAAAAATTTGGAAAGCCCCCAAATATGTGGAGGTTAAAGAACATTCTACTAAAGAGTGAACGGGTTAGCCAGAAAATTAAAGAAATTTAAAAATACATGGAAACAAATGAAATGACAGTCCTAATCCTTTGGGATGAAGCAAAGGCAGTCCTAATTGGAGAATACATTGCAATTCAGGCCTATTTCAAGAATCAAGAAAGGTCCCAACACACAGCCTAATCTTACATCTAAAGGAGCTAGAAAAGGAGCAGCAAATAAAGCCCAAAGCAAGCAGAAGGGAAATAATAAGATTAGAGCAGAAATGAACAATACAGATCCAAAAAACCAGTAGAACAGATTAAAAGCTCATTTTTTATAAAAATAAACAAAATTGATAACCCCCTAGCCAGATTCCTCAAAAAGAAAAGAGAGAGGACCCAAACAGATAAAATCATGGGTGAAAGAGGAGAGATTACAGCCAACACCACAGAAACAGAAACAACTATTAGAGAATACTATGAAAACTACTGGAACAATCTGGGAGAAATAAACAAATTCCTAGACACTCACACACTACCAAAACTCAAATGGGAAGAAATAGAAACTTTGAACAGACTATAACCAGTAAAGAAATTGAATCAGTTATCAAAAATCTCCCAACAAATAAGAATCCTGGGCCAGATCGCTTCCCAGGGGAATTCTCTTAGGCATTTAAAGTAGTTAATACCTATTCTCAAACTGTTCCAATAAATAGAAAGAAAGCTTCCAAACTAATTCCATGAAGCCAGAATTACTTGATTTTAAAACCAAACCAAGACCCCACTAAAAGGGAGAATTACAGGCCAATATCCCTGATGAAACTGGATGCAAAAATTCTCAACAAGATACTTAGCATATTGAATTCAATAGTACATTAAAAGAATTATTCAACATGATCAAGTGGGATTCATTCTTGGGTTGCATCCTGGTTCAATATTTGCAAATCAAACAACATGGTACACCACAGTAATAGAAGAAAGGATAAGAACCATATGATTCTGTCAATAGATGAAAAAAAAAAACCCATTTGCCTAAATACAGCATCTTTCTTGATAAAAACCCTCAAGAAAGTCAGAATAGAAAGAACATACCTTAGCATCATAAAAGGAATACATGAAAGGCCCACAGCTAATTTCATCCTCAGTGGGGAAGGGAAAAAGGGGAGCTTTCCCCCTGAGATCAGGAACACAACAGCGATGTCCACCCTCACCACTGTTGTTCTGAACATAGTGTTAGAAGTCCTAGCCACAGCATTCAGACAACAAAATGAAATAAAAGGCATCCAAATTGGCAAAGAAGAAGTCAAACTTTCACTCTTCACAGAATACATGATACTCTACATGGAAAACCCGAAAGACTACAACCTGTAAAAAAAAAATTTTTTTTTTTAACCTTTATTTATTTTTGAGACAGAGCATGAATGGGGGAGGGTCAGAGAGAGGGAGACACGGAATCTGAAACAGGCTCCGGGCTCTGAGCTGGCAGCACAGAGCCCGATGCGGGGCTCGAACTCACGGACTGTGAGATCATGACCTGAGCTGAAGTCAGACGCTTAACTGACTGAGCCACCCAGGCGCCCCAACTACAACCTGTAAAACACGCAGGCATGCGCGCGCGTGCGCGCACACACACACACACACACACATACATAAAATAGTAAAACTCTACCACAAATGTTGCAAATATTAAGCTTAGTTTATGTTATTATTTTTTAAATTATAGAACTCTTTTACTCATGTAAAAATTTTTGCTTTGTATCCGAGAAAGATTTTCCCTAATCAGAGATCAGATATTCACCCAATATTTTTCTCATTTTAAATATATATATTTTTTTATTTTTTTATGCATTTATTTATTTTTGATAGAGAAAGAGTGAGCAGGGGAGGGGCAGAGAGAGAGGGAGACACAGAATCTGAAGCAGGTTCCAGGCTCTGAGCTGTCAGCACAGAGCCCGACGCGGGGCTTGAACTCACAAACCGTGAGATCATGACCTGAGCCGAAGTCCGACACTTAACTGACTGAGCCACCCAGGCACCCCTTAAATATATTATTTTTTAAACAGTTAATCCATTCATCTATTTGGCATTTGGTACATGCTTTGACATTAGGATCTAAATTGATTCTCTTTTGGCCAATCAACTAATGTATTTAGTTGCAGGAAATTCACTCTGAGTGTTTAAGCAGAAAAGGAATTTATTAACGGACATTGGACAAATCACAGAGTTACCAAAAGATTCAGAGAACCAGTGTGGAAGCTATGCAGATAGCATAGTCCAACACTATGCTTCATATCTGTTCTTTCTGAGTGCTAATTGCTACTCTGAAACACCTGTTTCTTTGGTGTAACTGGTCCTCCATTCAAAATCTAGGGCAAGTATGTTTATTATCTACTAGAGTCTGGGCATAGGTCATACCTTAGCTCGGGAAATTAGTAAACATCTACATTTTCAATCACAATAGCAGGAGGCAGTTTTTTTCCTGTCTCCAACTCTCATATGGTGGAAAGATGCAGGTGCTGAAAGTATATACAGTTGACTTTTGAACAACATGGGTTTAACTGTGTGGATCCACTTATACACGGATTTTTTTCAATATAGAACAGTAATGTACATGTTATTTTCCTTATGTTTTTCTTAATATTTTCTTTTCTCTAGCTTTATTGTAAGAATATGGTATATAATACATGTAACAAAATGTGTGTTAATCAACTGTTTATACTATTAGTAATGCTTCCAGTCAACAGTAGGCTATTAGTAGTTGAGTTTTAGGGGAGCCTGAAGTTACACATGGATTTTTGACTGCACATGGGTTGGCATCCCTAACCCCTGCCTTGTTAAAGAGTCAACTGTAGTTTTCTTTCTTGAGACTAAAGACAACTACACCATTAAATACATTAACCATATTTACAATACACTTTTGTTTTTGTTTGTGGGGAATATTGGGTTGTAGGGAATGGGACCATGGGTATGAATATATACTACCCCTGGTGAAGAGTTCAAAATAGGATCTTTGTGTTATAACTGCTGGCTTTTAATTTTATATTTGTCATATACTAGCTCTGTGATCTTAACCAAATTAACATCTCTATTAGACTTAGTCCACCTGTTAACTGGAGATCTCAATATCCACTATGTTGTGATGATTAATTATAACTGAAACGAGGGTGAAATGCATCATAGCACAGTGCTTGGCACAGAATATGCACTTAATAAATGTTATCATTTATAAGTTACAATCATTATGGGTTCTGCTTCTTTCTGCTGCAGCTGGACTACTGTCTTTGCTCATCTACTTTGGCCTGTTAAATATCAATGAGAGATGCAGTTCTTATTGTGAGAAGCTGGTGACAATTGCAATAGATATCAGATTCAAAAATCACTTCTCTCATAATGTTTTAAGGTCTCTGTAGCTTCATACCACCATGGGGCCATACTTTGGGGGGTATAAGATCTATAGGAATATAAGATGTATCTCAATTCTATATGACATTTTTAATTATGAAATGTTCAAATATACACAAAATTAGAAAAACTAGTTCATTGAATCACTCTCTAATTTTCACCCAGATTTTAATAACTACCCAAATTGTGCTATATTTGTTTTAAGTTAAATTAATATATTACATTTGATTGGAAGTTAGCTCTAGAAGTTTTCATAGATATATGTTTAACTTTTTTGATAAGGATATTTCAGAAGTGGAACCGAATGCTTCATGTTGCATCACGGCAGAAAGCATATATCTGGTTATCCCACTTTTATAATGCTCAGATTGATCATAGGTTTCAAGTGGTGACAGTCTGATGCCTCCATTATAATTCTTATGAACACTTTTATCTAATTATTTAATTCACTGATGACTTTTTCCTGACTTAGGTATTACTTAAGAGGTACAAAATGGTGATTTTTCTAATTCTGTGTTTTCTTGCACATTTAATAGTTGAAATTTCGTATCATTTACAGCTACTTGGCTACTCTAATATACAGAAAAGCCAGAAAAAAGGCAAAATAACTGTTCTGCATTTTATTTAATAACTAATATTCAGATATTCAGAATAAGGAGTTGGTATCCTACTTGCTTTCAATGGTGTCCAGTAGGTTTTTGTTTGTTGTCTGTTTATTGTTTTTTTTTCTTTTTTCTTTTTTTGGTATGATATAGAGAGGAATTTATTTGCAAGGCAAATAACAAATCACTCAATAAGCTTTTATACTTTCTTTCCTGGTTTTTGTTTTGTTTTCCAATTATGTTTATTCATATATATATATATATATATATATATATATTTCATTCTTTTGGTGGCTGAGTAATATTCCATTGTGTATATATGCATACCTTCTTTATCCATTTATCAATCAATGAATATTTGGGCTTTCTCCATAGTTTGGCTGTTGTTGATAATGTTGCTATAAACATCAGGATGCATGCACCCCCTTTAAATCTGTATTTTTTTTATCCCTTGGGTAAATACCTAGTATTGCAATTGCTGGATCATAGGATAGTTCTATTTTTTAACTTTTTTGAGGGGCTGCCATACTGTTTTCCACAGTGACTTCCTCAGTTTGCATTCCCACCAACAGGGCAAGAGGGTTTCCCTCTCTCCACATCCTCGCCAACACCTGTTGTTTCTTGTGTTGTTAATTTTAACTCTTCTGGCAGGTGTGAGGTGATATCTCATCACGGTTTTGATTTGCATTTCTTTGATGATTAGTGATATTGCATACATTTTTATATACCTGTTGGTCATTTATATGTCTGCTTTGGAAAAATATCTATTCAGATCCTCTGTGTATTTTTAAATTGGGTTGTTTGTTTCTTTGCTGTTGAGTTGTATGAGTTTTTTTAAGAATACATTTGGATATTAACCCCTTATCAGATATATGATTTGCAAGTTTTTCTCACATTATATAAGTTGCCTTTTCATTTTGTTGATTGTGTCCTTTGCTGTGCAGAGGCTTTTTAGTTTGTTGTACTCCCACTTCGTTTTTGCTTTTATTGCCTTTTATTTGCTTTTATTGCCTTTCCTTTTGGTATTAAGTCCAAAAAAATCATCATCAATATCAATGTTGAGGAGGTCACTGCCTATGTTTTTTTCTAGGTAGTAGTTTTATGGTTTTAGGACTTTTTATATTTACATCTTTAATCCATTTTGAGTTAATTTTTGTGTATGGTGTAAGAAAGTGGTGCAATTTCGCTCTTTGCGTGTGGCTGTGCAGTTTTCCCAACTCTATTGAAATGAAGAAGAGACTGTCCTTTCCCCATTTTCTATTTGTGGCTTCTTTGTCATAAATTAATTGACCATAAATATATGGGTGTATTTCTGGTCTCTTCTATCTTATTCTGTTAATCTATGCATCTGTTTTTATATCAATACCATACTGTTTTGATTACTATAGCTTTGTAATATAGTTTGAAATTAGGAAGTGTGATGCCTCTAGCTTTGTTCTTCTTTCTCAAGATCACTTAGCTATTCAGATCTTTTGTGATTCTGTACAAATTGTAGGATTGATTGTTCTTTTTTTAATTATTTTTGGGAGGAGAAGGAGTGGATTTCTCTCTTTCTTATTAGTTTTTATATAGTTCATGGATTTTTGCCAATAGCCTTCAAAGTTTTTGCGATGCTCAGATTGTTCCAGTTGGTTAATGGGAGCCGCTCCATATTGGCTCCTGTATTCTTTGGATATGGCCTGTTGGAAATGAATTACATTGCACATGGTACAGTATACCAGAGTCCAGTAGTAAGTCATAAATTCTGAGTGTGCAGTAATTTTAGATAAATTGTACAAAAATACAGAACCACACAGTTCAAAAGAAATGTATTTGTAGTGACACATAACAGCCAATAAAATACAAAGGATTTACTGATAAATTGAGTCCAATGAATGGACACAGAGTACACATTCTAGCACTTTATCTCAATGAATTTGGTGACTAAAAGCAATCCACAAGATACAATAAACGTTGAAAAGTCTACATAGATTATGCAGGTGATGAAATATCTCAGTAAACTTTGATGCCCATTAAAGAGCAAAATAAAGTATATTTACACGAATTCTTATACAATTAGCAAAAGTATGTGAAAACAAATTATTTTTTGAAATAACTGGTACAAAATATAAAGCAAAAAATAATTTTGAAGGAATTCCAGTGCCATTGTCTTCCATACACTTAACATAAATATTCTAATATATATCAGGATATTTTGTGGAGTACCTGGGTAGCTCAGTCTGTTAAGCAACTGATTCTTGCTACCCAATCAGGTTGTGATCTCACAGTTGTGACACAAAGCCCTGTGTGGGCTTCCACGCTGAGTGTGGAACCTGCTTGGGCTTCTCTCTCTCTCTCTCTCTCTCTCTCTCTCTGCCCCTCTCCTGCTTGCTCTGTCTCTCAAAATAAATAAATAAATATTAAAAAAAGAGAATATTTCATTTGATAGTCATATGCAGCCAAAAGAGGAAAAATGTAAGAATTCTAATGGAAATTTGTGTTCAATGAAGATAAAACTATGTAACAAAAACGGAAACACAGCATTTTAATTATATTCAAAACCTAGAATACAATAATCTTCAAAACTGTATATAGTTTCAATCACAAACTTGATAATCCATCATCTCTATAGAAATTCTCTCATCACTATCAGCAAACTACTGTTTTGTAAGTACTGTCACTGTGTCTGTTTGAAAAATCTATACCAAGGGGTGCCTGGGTGGCTCAGTTGGTTGAGAGTCCAACTTCAGCTCAGGTCATGATCTCATGATTCCTGAGTTCGAGCCCCACATCGGGCTCTGTGTTGACAGCACAGAGCCTGGAGCCTGCTTCCGATTCTGAGTCTCCCTCCTTGTCTGCCCCTACCCCGATTGCACTCTCTCTCTTCCTCTCTCTCTTAAAAATAAACAAACATTAAAAAATTTTTAGAAAAACCTATACCAATTAACTTGAACCTAATTTTATAGTAATATCTCATTACTTTGGAGAGCTGGATTATAGGGATAATAAATAATAAACCTAAATATAGGGGAATAAACCCAAATCTAGTTCTGATGAGTTGTTTGTGGTTTATGGCTTGCTATTTTTGGTGAAAACAGCAATACAAACTTATACTAAAGGATGTGAATTTCTTTCTTTGCTGTGATGTTTCTCATTGCTCTCTTCCCCTTTTAGAGGTAACATGATCACTACTGTGACTTTGAACTTAGTGGGTAGGTAGTCTTTGATGACCATCTCAGACCTATCAGCTTTGTATGTCCTTTTAACCACAATATAAGCTTTTCACAGGCAGGCAAATTTGAAGTTTTTGTAGTTGTTGAAAATACTGTCTGTATCCTAGAAGACAGAATTGTTTTCTTCAGAGTGTCCAGATGTAGATGTTGTCAGGGGTAGTCATATATTCCCTAGTGTCATACAAATTAGCCCTGTAATGTAGTGAGTTAAAAAGTCAGTGTTCCTCAGAACAGTATACAAAACACTCTCTTTAAACTTATAAGAAGATTTAAAAAATATTATTATACAATCAGGTCACAGATCAGACCTTTAGCTTTAAACAATTTCTGATACTTCAGTGAAGTCTTTCCCATTTGGTTTAAGATGGTATGTTAGTAAGGGTTCTTCAGAGAAACAGAACCAATAGGATACAGGTATAAAGAGATTTATTATGGAGAATCGGCTCACAGGGTTATGGAGGCTATGAAGTCCCATGATCTGTCATATGCCAGCTGGAACCCCAGGAAACTGGCAGTGTAGTTCTAGTCTGGGTCTGAAGGTTTAAGACCCAGAAGTGCTATAGGTGTAAGTTTCAGTGAGGGTAGGAGAAGATGGACATCCCAGCTCAATCAGTCAGACTAAAACACCAAATTCTCCTTTCCTTGTCTTTCTTGTTTTATTCAGGCCCTCAGTTGATTGTCTGATTCCCCACCCATCCTGGAGATGGCAATCTGCTTTACTCAGTCTACCATTTCAAATGCTGATCTCATTTAGAAACAACTCATAGACATACCCCAAAATATGTTTAACCAAATATTTGGGTACTCTGTGACCCAGCCAGTTTGACATATAAACTTAATCACCACAACTAGTTTGATTAAGGTAATGATAGTAAGATGTATATGTACTCCCTCTGTAATTTTTTATGTCTAGACCATCCTGAGGATTTTTAAGCTCTGGGATATTTGCTAACAAATCCTGAAACTGGAACACGACCTACATGCTCAGGACTTACTCATTCTCTGTGTTATCTCTGCAAACATGGTATTTTAGGGAAATCCAGTGACTCATCAAGTTCGATGCAAATGGATTGTTCTCAAATTTCCACTCTATAGAGTGGGAGTAATTTGTGTGAGTATACGTTCATATGCATTCTTTTTTTTTAATGTTTATTTTTTTATTTTGAGAGAGAGAGTGCCCAAGTGGAGGGGCAGAGAGAGGGAGAGAGACAATCTCAAGCAGGCTTGATGGTCAGTGCAGAGCCCGGTGTGGGGCTCGATCTCAAGACTGCAAGATCATGTCCTGAGCAGATACGAAGAGTCAGTGCTTACCTGACTGAGCCACCCAGGAGTCCCATTTGCATTCTTTTGGAAATGAAAGGATATCATGCAAAAATTGATGACTTCTGAGTAGAAAAACTTGCAAACAAATTTGAATTGTGTAAATAAAACCAAAAGTGAATTTTCATTCTGAGTAGTACATTCCCAAAATAAGGTTGACATTGTTTGCTGTAGCGTAGTGGACTTTGACGTAGCAACATATAAGTCATCCTTTGCCTTGAATTGATGGTGAATATTAGTGTTTTTTTTATAAGTGAAAACTTCTGAAAGTCCTGACTCATAGATGTATATAAAAGCAAAGAGAATTAAAGCTCCTAAACTTTGCTTTACTTGGTTAGAGTAAGCTGCTGTTGGAACATAAGAATAAGGCAGTTCAGGTTGAATTTGGTCACTTCATTTACTTAGTTCTCAAGGCAATGGCGTTGTCTTTGATAACATTTGCACTGCTAATGCCCTGTCAGCAAGCAATGAATTACAAAGGGATTACCATATCAGTATTAAAGTCCAAGAAACTGAAGAAATCCTCAGAGAAGTTCTTGGGGTGGGGGTGGGGGGGGGGTTCCAACTCTGCTTGCTGAGAACTTGGCAATGATTTGTCAGTCTCAGCTTCATCCTGTGAAGCACTTTCTTTGGCATCTTGGTCAAAAATTACTCATGATTTTTCAGCAAGCATGGCCCTGGGTGAGAAGATTTACCTCATGCACATGGCCAAAATACTTGCCAAGGAAGCCAGGCAATGAATGACTATCTCTCTTTCAAATTGTTCTGAGCGGGGTTTTATTTTTCTCTTTTACACTGGATTTTAATCTTGTCCATTGACTTGTCCCCTGGAATGCCAATGAATGTCTGTACACTAAAAGAAATATATAATCTTATTCTACTTTTTGACCAAATTTCTTTTTTTTTATTTTTTTTTTTGAGTATCAGTCATCTTTTATTGGACATTAATTCTGAATTAGGCTATGAAAGGATTCAAAGGTCGCGGTCAGGAATGCCAAATATGCCTCCACACTGGGCCCTCTTCAGTGGTACTTGCGTAGCCGCTCCTGTTTGAGTTCCTTGTAACACCGACAACAGTTGAAAAGCACATAAGCTGCCAGCACCATAGAAATCATGCAGAAGGTTGAAACTAGACCACTTTCTCACACCATTCACAAAAATAAACTCAAAATGGATAAAGGACCTGAATGTGAGACAGGAAACCATCAAAACCTTAGAGGAGAAAGCAGGAAAAGACCTCTCTGACCTCAGCCGTAGCAATCTCTTACTCGGCACATCCCCAAAGGCAAGGGAATTAAAAGCAAAAGTGAATTACTGGGACCTTATGAAGATAAAAAGCTTCTGCACAGCAAAGGAAACAACCAACAAAACTAAAAGGCAACCAACGGAATGGGAAAAGATATTTGCAAATGACACATCGGACAAAGGGCTAGTATCCAAAATCTATAAAGAGCTCATCAAACTCCACACCCGAAAAACAAATAACCCAGTGAAGAAATGGGCAGAAAACATGAATAGACACTTCTCTAAAGAAGACATCCAGATGGCCAACAGGCACATGAAAAGATGTTCAACGTCGCTCCTTATCAGGGAAATACAAATCAAAACCACACTCAGATATCACCTCACGCCAGTCAGAGTGGCCAAAATGAAGAAATCAGGAGACTATAGATGCTGGAGAGGATGTGGAGAAACAGGAACCCTCTTGCACTGTTGGTGGGAATGCAAATTGGTGCAGCCGCTCTGGAAAGCGGTGTGGAGGTTCCTCAGAAAATTAAAAATAGACCTACCCTATGACCCAGCAATAGCACTGCTAGGAATTTATCCAAGGGATACAGGAGTACTGATGCATAGGGGCACCTGTACCCCAATGTTTATAGCGGCACTCTCAACAATAGCCAAATTATGGAAAGAGCCTAAATGTCCATCAACTGATGAATGGATAAAGAAATTGTGGTTTATATACACAATGGAATACTACGTGGCAATGAGAAAAAATGAAATATGGCCTTTTGTAGCAACATGGATGGAACTGGAGAGTGTGATGCTAAGTGAAATAAGCCATACAGAGAAAGACAGATACCATATGGTTTCACTCTTATGTGGATCCTGAGAAACATAACAGAAACCCATGGGGGAGGGGAAGGAAAAAAAAAAAAAGAGGTTAGAGTGGGAGAGAGCCAAAGCATAAGAGACTGTTAAAAACTGAGAACAAATTGAGGGTTGATGGGGGGTGGGAGGGAGGGCAGGGTGGGAGGGAGGGCAGGGTGGGTGATGGGTATTGAGGAGGGCACC
>NC_064811.1:57559648-57580230 GCF_023721935.1 Panthera uncia | reverse complement strand
AAAAAAAAAAAAAAAAGAAATCCCAGCAAGGCTCCCTTTCTTCACATTGACATACTTGTTGTAATACGGGTAGTAACCTCTTTGAAATGCGCCAGCAATGCCTCTATGGGTGAAACCTCGCATCAGTATCCAGCCTGGCAGCTCTCCTAGCTTCACATCCATGAGCTTCTTCTCTTTCACTGGTACGGGTGACGCCATCTTGGAGTCCTGGGTGTCCCTTGACCAAATTTCTTAAAAAAGTGATGCTTCAGGGATCTTGCTCTAATGAAGTTGACAGCTTTTACAGTGGCAGAAAAGATCTCTTTCAATGTTATTGGCCAAGTCTGTGATAGCAGTGCAAGCTAATCTGTATAGCAATGCATTCCAGTGTCATGGATTGCTCTTCTCTTTACCAAAGCAACAAAACTAGATACATTTCCAAGCATCACAGGTGCTCCATTTTGCACAAAATTCCCGAATTTTCTTTCAGTTTAAGTGTTCCTTGGCAAAAAAAAAATTATGTTGTCAAAAATTATGTTAACAGTCCTTGGAGTTTCTAAAAGGGCCCTCAAAATAAGAATTCTTACAGGAGTTCTTTTGTCCTTACAGAGGTAAAGTAGTTTTATCTGGTTGAGTGATGAAATAAAAAGGTTTTTCCATCATGATTTGACTCAAAACATTAGAAGCAATGTCAGTGATTTCATATTAGATAATAGGACTTTACAGCAACACACTTTTGATTTTAATTTTTTGGTCCACAAATCAACTCAACAATGTGTGTGTGTGTGTGGGGGGGGGAGATCAGTAGCCTTGTAGGTTGCTTCAAGACAAGCTTTGGTGTTGGGACAAATTGATATTTCAGTAAAACACTATTCTTTTCAAATTGAACCTTCTTTTCATGGTAAAAGTTTATTCTGTCCTATGTACTTTCAGGATAGAGGTCGTGGAGAATCACTTCCATTTCTCTGGCTAAGTACCAGTACAACCCCCAAATGTAGGTAGCTCAGCAATATACATTCCTTATTCCCCTTAACAGGTTTGCAGGTCAGCTTGAGGCAGCTCTTTTGCAAACTTCAGGGTGAGTTTGGCTTTTCTGCACCCATTGCTCATTCTGGGACCAGCTGCTTCCCAGGGCCTGATCTTTTTATGGCAGATGTCAGGGGCACTAGAGGCCAAGACAAACCATGAATGCCCTTTAAAGCCCCTGCTTGAGGCATGCTGGCTAACACTCCATGACTTCACCTCTTAACATTTTTCCCCTCCTCTTCATTGTTTTAATTATTTTAATTAATGTGGCTATATATTAGGTTTTATCAAGTAATGTGATTTGTCACACTTTATTCATTTTCAAAATGTTTGGGCTATTCTAGTTCCTTTACCTTTATATATATATGTACCTTTATACATGTATATATATAATGTGATCACACAATAAGGCCTGTATAGCATTTACTCTTTGAATTTTGTCAGTAATTTTTCTAACCAAGTACGTAATAGTTATGTATGTTCTCTGGATGTTTGCAAAGGAGGTATAATTCTGTTTCTAGGATATATATTTGAATCTGATCATTTTGAATTTGACATTATCACTTATATTATTAAACTTCCTTGTGACCTTAAATATGGTCTTATCTTGTTAATATAATCCATAAAGGAGAGTGATAGGTTCAAATATCTGATTAAAATTTATTTCTTTTTATTTATCAATTTTATTTTGTAATCTAATGTCTTGCTTTCTGCATGGCTTCTTTTTCACCTGATAATAATACATATATTTCAACCAGTAAGTATCATTTGGTTTGTGCCTATTTCTTATAAACACATGTATTTGGATATTATTCTTACTTTTCTCTCAAAGCCTATGCCACTTACCTAGGAGTTGAAGCTCTTTGTTATTATATTTATATTTATTATCAAAATTTACAGCTTAAAGTTTTTTCTCTTTGTACTTGATATGTTTTCTCTTCTATATTGCCATTGATTGCCAACTTTCCGTCTTTTTATGTAGGTATAAGAGTTTGCTTCTTTATTTTTGAGTGATATGGAAGATGTCTACTCATAGTTGTGTCTATGGTTATCATGAAGTTTCCAAAAATATAATTAAGCTTCCATTTTTCTAAAAATAAAATAAACACATCCCTATAGGACAGGATATTTATTCACCCCATGCACCTCTCTTTCAACTTTCTTTTTCTCTCTGTTTTCTGGTCATTAAGATAATCAGTAAATATAAATCTAGATTATTGTTAGTAATCTAATATTTTATTTGATGCATATTATCTTTAAAAGTATATTATTTCACATTTTCATTCATTATGTAACTATTTTAACTATAATAACACAACTATTTTAAACTAACTTTATGACTAAGACTTTATTGTTCACAACTAGCTCCTTGGAACCTGAATTCCCTATTTTTGAGTTTTCATTTAATTCATCCCTTGATTGGCTGAAAGGACATTTTTGAGTAATTTATTTAAGAAGGGTACATATCCAGTCCATTTATGAAAGTAAAAGGAGTTTTTCTCTATTGGCTTCACATGATTGATTTCTTACCGGAATATATCTTTTTGGCAGGTCTGCAAATGCAACTTGGTTGACTTCTGAAATGTTGTTTAGGAGACATAGTGTTACCTAGTCTAGAGTGAGATTAATTTTGTTGTCTTTTCCATCTGGCTGTCTGGGGAATGTGTGTGTGTATGAGAGAAAGACAGAGGAGGGGGAGGGTGGAGAGAGAGAGAACAGTGAGGGGTGAGGTGGGGGGTGGGAGAGAAATAGGGAGAGAGAGGGAAGGAGAGAGAGAGATTTATCCTTGTAAATTTTTATATAAACGATTTTGCTAGAATTTATCTAGGGATAGGTCACTTTTTATCATAGTTTTGTCTGATAAATGGAGAGCATTCCTAATCTGGCCTCTTAGAAAAGTTGTTTTGTTTTTTATAAACCTATAATGACTTTAATTATTCTATTTCATTAATTTCTGGGGCCTTCCTTAGGACTCAGTAGTACCTCACAGGTGGGGTCTTTGCTCTCCTTTTCCCTTTTCTCTCATCTTCTCTCTCAGGTAATTTTTTCTCTTTACCTTTGTCTTCTCTGTCCTGGAAGAGCTTTATTAGCTATACATTGACAGTACCTTTGACTTTTGCCATATATAATTTCCTGTCAGTTTGTATTATGAAGATTTTATTTCTCAAGTGTACTCTTATCTCCTTGTGGAATTTATGTCTCCCATCTTCTTTTTCATGTCTGTTTCTATCTTTGCATCTGAGCCAATGGTGTCTTCTTCTCATCTTGATTTTTCCATATAAGAAACTTCTACTTTGGGGGAGGCATGCTTTCCTTTTCCTTGGTTAAATATGAAGCAGTTAGTTTCTCAAAACTAATTTCTGGGTTTTATAACAAATCATTTTCAAAAGTAGTCTTTTTTACTCTGAACTTTCTTACCTTACTTTCAACCCATGGCAGATTGTTCTGTACACTCACTCAATTGCCCATGAATGAGGAAAGGTTTACACAGACTCTGTTTGTTAACACAGTTTGTAGCTATTTCAAATGGCCCACTGTCTGAATAACGGGTATAGCTTCCATGCCTTTTTTTCCCCCATCAAAGAGTCAGCCTTTGCAGATCTTCGGGACTGAGATATATAACCTTTCTAATTCCCACTGTACAGTTCTCTGAATCTGTGAGTGGATGGAATATGTTAAATACCTCAGTCTGCAGCATGCATTGCCGTAAGTCCTCCTCTAATCTATTCCCCAGGCCACTTTGTGTTCCATGTGGGGATTACAAATTAGCAGAATGGTATCACCCATCATATTCCTCCACTTCTGGTCAATGACGTCAGGAATGCAGTTTCTGAATGTATATAAAAAGAGAGACTCTGAAAGCGCATGGAAAAGAAAAGGAATATGTCACTGAATGCCCCACTAGTGTAGTTTTCTACAGTAAGGTAATGGCTCTTCATTTTTCTGTTTGGAACAGACCCAGCATTGAGTGTTGTGATTAGATGGTGGAAGGAGGGTGATGGTGAGGTTTACGTGAGAGATGCGAGCTTGTTAAAGCTTCCTTCAACCCAATTTTAGGATAGCTAGTCTCTACATTTTCAGTCTGTGAAGCATGCATAAGCCATTTATTGTGTTTCTCAACCTTGATACACCAGCCTTGTAGTTAGAAATTTATCCCAGCTTCTGGGTTAGTGTCTCTTTCCTTACACTTCACTGGGGCAGTGAATATTTTTTTACTATATGGTTTTAGGTATTTTACTGGACATTTGAATAGGGGCTATTAGTGAAATGCCATTATTGTTCAGGTGTCTTCAAAAGTTTAAAACATTTTCACTATTTCTAGTTCTATAAAGTTCATTTATTTATTTTGAGAGAGAGAGAGAGCATGCTTGCGCACAAGCTGGGGAGGGGCAGAGAGACAGGGAGAGAGAGAATCCTAAGCAGGCTTTTCACCCAAGGCAGAACCCCAACACAGCGCTCAATCTCACGATCTCATGATGAGCTGAAATTGAGAGTTGGACGTTTAATTGACTGAGCCACCCAAGTGCCCCTCTATTTCTGACCTGAATTTTTTTCCTGAAAGAAACCTCTAGGTTTAGTTCATCTGAATGGCATAGATTTATATAATTTTCTTCTAAAAAAATGCCACCCTTGACTTATAGTGTAATTGAATTTAAATCTACGAGCCCTGGGCTTACCAAAAAAACCCTTCCATATCCATCCAACAGTTAATTGTTCCTTGCCCTTTTTCAAGGGCCATGGGACTGACTCTACAATGGTTTTTTTTTTTGTTTTTTTTTTTCCCCAAATTTGACCTTAGAGTTAGTTAGCTCCCCTCAGATGCTTGGCACTAGCTACTTCAATGATGCCTGACATCCCTGCATTTTCTTGCTCATTACCTAAAATGTAATCTCCTCTGTTAGCTCTTTTCTTTGTTCCTCTTCATATTAGTTTATGCTTTTTCTTCCCAAGTGGCTATTCTCCTAATTCCCCCACAATTGTACATTCTGGAAGCACTATTTCTTAATAGCAAATTCTCATCTATATGCAACCTCTTCTCTGAGTGCTAGAAAGAGGAAAGTTCTTTTATTTTCTTGCTTTAATTCTTTAATAATCAAATGGTTGTTTCAAACACATATCTTATACATACACACAAGCTTCATGTTAGTCATTTAGGAACTTATGGGATGGTTCATCCACTCTATTTCTGTAATGAGTGAGCTTTTATAATCAGATAAATTGACCTGTTTCTCAGATAAAGAGATATTAAAAGGATACTCAGGCCATATGATTCTTTCATACACTTCTGATTTGAATGCTACATTCTTATCTACTTTAGTCCCTTCTTATGGCACTGGTTAGTGTGCAGTGTAGCCTTGGGAACAGTATTAACTTTCTCTAGTATCTTAAGTATTGCTAAAGGCCCAAGTCCACCATTATTTATTTATGTGTTAGTTAGCAGTTATAAGGACACTGGCTTGGACTGACCAATAAAAGTGGCCAGTTCTATACATTACACTCCCCCTCCACCCCCCAGAACACACACCATGATTATACTTGGGAACTTATTCTCCTTATGTCGTCTTACTTAAGTGCATCTGTGTGATATTGTGATTTATAAGAAATATATATTTGGTCCTTGTCCTCATTTCTGGCAGAGCTTCTAAAACCCTTGGAATTCCCTAAGTGTTGAGAGCAATAAAGGTATCTTTTTTTCGTTAATGAGGTGACTTTTAGAAAGCACCTAGGGCTGGGGGCTGGTGGTCAGAGAAGCCAACCACATGATTAGAAGGTTGCAACTTTCAGTCCCACCTTCAACATCTGTGGAAGGGAAAGGGGCTAGAGGCTGAATCCATTGCCAGTGACTGATGATTCAATCAACCATGCCTACATAATAAAGCCTCCATAAAAACTCGACAGGTTTCAGACAGCTTCCGGGTTGGTGAACACATGGAGGTGTTGGGAGAGTGGCACTCAGGGCAGGGAAGTTCTGTGCCACTCCCCAAACTTTGTCCTATGTACTTCTTCAATCTAGCTGTCCCTGAGTTGTATCCTTTTATAATTAGCTGGTGATCTGATTGTTATGCCCAGAATTCGTGATCCCCAAAGACCGCCAGGGAGCCGAGTCCGATGTAAAAGCAAAAGAGCCTTTATTCGAGCTAGCTCGAGCTCAATCCCCTACCTGCACCTACGCAGCGGTGAGATGCCAGGGAGAGAGAGCGAGTTTCAAAAGGACAAAGATTTTATTGGGGCCTAGGGACAGTTGGTGAGGTAATGGCTGTGGCCTCAGCCGATTGGCTGGGGAAGGGTCTGAGTCCTGTTAGGCAGGTGAGGTTACTCAAGGGGAGGAGGGGTGGTCAAGGTGAAGGACACAGAACAAGATGGAGTTGGCTGGCGTAGGCCTGCCCTTTCACTGATAAGTAAAATGTTTCTCTGAATTCTGTGAACCACTCTAATGGTTAATTAATTAAACCTTAGGAAGGGGTGTAATGCCCCCGATTTCGAATCCGAGAGACCACCAAGGAGCCGGTACTGATGCAAACGCATGAGGGTTTATTTGCAAGCTCGAGCTTGGGCCCAAGTATACCTGACACAGAGGAGCAGGGACTTGGACCCCTAGGTTAAGAGGCATAGCAGTTTTATAGGGGCCAGTGGCCAATGAGATTGTAACACTCACAGAAAGTTGCATAGTCATGTCAGTCCACACGCAGGTGGCCAATTGAATTACAATTTACCCTATAGTAACTGTTTGAACTAGCCTATCACTCTGGTCAGAATTGGCGTGCAAGTTTGGCGGCAAAAGGCGGGGTTTACATTCTTTGGTGGTTAGGGGTTCTGCATTCCTATATGAGCCAGTTTCTAGTAAGGGTGTGCTCAGCAGCTTGACTAGGGTGGGGGAGTGTCTTAAGCAATAAGTAGGTCATGGTGGGTTATACATGAGATGGTGGGTATAGCACAAAATGGAGTTAGTCTTGCTCTGCTTGTCCAGGGGTAGGGGATTTTTGTTAAATTCCTTGGGTCTCACAGGGGGTCCTGGGAATCTCTGATTTATATAGCCAGTTGTTCAGAAGTACAGATAACATGGCACAAAAACAGACACATAGACCAATGGAATAGAATAGAAACCCCAGAATTAGACCCACAAAAGTATGGCCAACTAATCTTTGACAAAGAAGGAAAGAATATCCAATGGAAAAAAACAGTCTCTTTAACAAATTGTGCTGGGAGAACTGGACAGCAACATGCAGAAGATTGAAACTAGACCACTTTCTTGCACCATTCACAAAAATAAGCTCAAAATGGATAAAGGACCTGAATGTGAGACAGGAAACCATCAAAACCCTAGAGGAGAAAGCAGGAAAAAACCTCTCTGACATCAGCCGCAGCAATTTCTTACTTGACACATCCCCAAAGGCAAGGGAATTAAAAGCAAAAATGAACTATTGGGACCTCATAAAGATAAAAAGCTTCTGCACTGCAAAGGAAACAATCAACAAAACTAAAAGGCAACCAACGGAATGGGAAAAGATATTTGCAAATGACATATTGGACAAAGGGCTAGTATCCAAAGTCTATAAAGAGCTCACCAAACTCCACACCTGAAAAACAAATAATCCAGTGAAGAAATGGGCAGAAAACATGAATAGACACTTCTCTAAAGAGGACATCCAGATGGCCAACAGGCACATGAAAAGATGCTCAACGTCGCTCCTCATCAGGGAAATACAAATCAAAACCACACTGAGATACCACCTCACACCAGTCAGAGTGGCTAAAATGAACAAATCAGGAGACTATAGATGCTGGAGAGGATGTGGAGAAACGGGAACCCTCTTGCACTGTTGGTGGGAAGGCAAACTGGTGCAGCCGCTCTGGAAAACAGTGCAGAGGTTCCTCAAAATATTAAAAATAGATCTATGCTATGACCCAGCAATAGCACTGCTAGGAATTTACCCAAGGGATACAGGAGTGCTGATGCATAGGGGCACTTGTACCCCAATGTTTATAGCAGCACTCTCAACAATAGCCAAATTATGGAAAGAGCCTAAATGCCCATCAACTGATGAATGGATAAAGAAATTGTGGTTTATATACACAATGGAATACTACATGGCAATGAGAGAGAATGAAATATGGCTCTTTGTAGCAACGTGGATGGAACTGGAGAGTGTTATGCTAAGTGAAGTAAGTTATACAGAGAAAGACAGATACCATATGTTTTCACTCTTATGTGGATCCTGAGAAACTTAACAGAAGACCATGGGGGAGGGGAAGGAAAAAACAAAAAAGAGGATAGAGAGGGAGGGAGCCAAAACATAAGAGACTGTTAAAAACTGAGAACAAACTGAGGGTTGATAGGGGGTGGGAGGGAGAGGAGGGTGGGTGATGGGAATTGAGGAGGGCACCTGTTGGGATGAGCACTGGGTGTTGTATGGAAACCAATTTGCCAATAAATTTCATATTAAAAAAAAAAGTACAGGTAACAACCTGGATGTGTGACTGGCATCTGAAGTCCAAGGAAAGAGGTCTTTGGAACCTCCAATCTATAGCTTGTCAGTCAGAAGTATAAGTTATAACCTAGGCTTGTGTTTGGCATCTAAAGGGTGGGGAAATAGTCATGTAGGACTGAGTTCTTCGCTTGTGGGTTCCGATGCTATTTCCATGTAGATAGTGTCAGAACTGAATAAAATTGGATACCCAGCTGGTGTGGGAGCATTACTTGCTTGGTAGTATGGTGGGGAAACTCCACTCCCATACATTAGAATTGGAGACTATAACCCTTTAAATCTGCCTTTGTATTCCTCTCTTGGCTGAAATCCAGTGGCTGAATGCTTGTTAGCTGACAACTTTAGTAAGGACCAACTTTTGTTTCACTACCTACACCTCTGCTTGGACATTTATTGTCCCAACTGAAATGGAAATCTCTGTTAACTTGATGGTTAATCATCCCCTCCTTATGACTGACTCTCCTGGTTTCCATGGCACAATACTCTCGTGGTACACTACTCAACAGTAGAGCTCTTTTTTTCCACACATGTTTCTTTTCTTAAACATTGGTGGTTGTTGGGATTTGTGGGGTGGTGGTGGTGATAATCATGTCTCTTTTCCAATGTGGCTTCTGAACCACTGGAGAGGTAGATACAGGACACAGATGGAGATCAACATACCAGTTTTATTTGGATAAGGCTGAATTGGCAAATGCAGCCAGAAACCACAGTTGCATGACTCAGTCTTTTGACAGAATTGGATCGACCTTTTCACCCAGTTCTAGGCAGTGAAGCAGGAAACCCTCAGGCTTCCCCTTGCAAGGCAAAGCCTGCCTCTGCATCTTCTGACAGGAGAAGTAAGAATATGTACCCACACTATACACCAACTAGTCTGAAGGTGATGGAAGATAGGACCTTGAGACCTTGGGCCACACTTGTGCAAATTTTTTTCTTAATCTGAGAAATCGCTATTCCTTCCTTGAAGACCTTTCTGAAAGTATGTGAGAAATATATTTTTAACTTTGTGGGCTGTGTAGCCTGATATGCAGATATCCTCCAAATATCTGATTAATTAAATCTCCTTATTCCACAATTAAATACGTCATGATTTCTTCATACACTCCTAATGATGGTGACTACCCCAACCCTAACACCTCATGTTTCATCTAAGCCTTGATGATTGTTCCTTTAGATCTTTCATATTTATGCAGTTCTCATTCTAGACTTTACTCACATGGCATAAGCCTTTTAGCAAAGATGATGTTTACAAAGACTCATTCTATAAAAATATTTTTTAGACTTAGAAAGCAGATACCTCATGAGACTATTTCTTAAACTTAGGGAGCATGCATTCTCTAAAGTTGCACATATACTTTGAGGTGTAATAATGAGGATGTTTTCTTGTGAAATTATGCCATACATTCCCAGGGATCCATGTGCTAGGGTTTCTGTCTCTCTCTCTCTCTCTCTCTCTTTTTTTTCTTTTGTTTTAGAAAGAGAGTCCCAGTGGGGAAGAGGGGCAAAGGGAGAGAGAGAGGGAGGGAGGGAGAGAGAGAATCCAAAGTAGGCTCCATGCTCAGCCTAGAGCCTGATGCAGGGCTGTATCCCAATAACCTGGGATCCTGACGTGAGCCATAATCAAGAGTGCGTCGCTCAACAAACTGAGCCACCCAGGCACCCCTGTGCTAGGGTTTCTAATGGCAATAGAATCTCATCAGGCCCCAGAATATTGGCACTGATGGGGCCTTGTATTTTACATGAATCTGAGACTTAGTTTGGGAAGAATATTCTGAAATCTGGAAAGATTTATGTTTCTGAGTAAAAAGTCTGATAAAACTAGGATATTTTTTAGTATTCCCAAATGAGTGTCAACTGAGTTGAGGAAAGGGTTCTGAATGACCTTTTTCTTCAAGACTGAGAAACTGAATTAAGTTTTGACCTTTTTGTTTATAAGCCTTCTTTTTTTTCTTTTTTTAGACTCCAAACCAGAGTACATCCATGCATGTGTAGGACTTGAGCTATTTCCTCCATGTTGGAAATGCCCTTCCCAGTGTGAGATCCTTTTCTTGACATGCAGCAAGATAGAGACCTACTTTGCACTGGGCAAAAATCAAGAGGCAATGAGCACTTTATGGCAGCTCAGGCCTGGAAGACAGGAAATTACTGAGTGGCTGAATCAACATTAAATGAACTTCACTTATGTGCAGAGAGTGCTTCAAACCCTGTGGGGAATACAGAATACTCTATTCACATTCTCTTCTTGTCATATGCCTGTTTTCTGATTGAAAATTTATATAAGAGGAGAAATTCTTATAAGTCACTGTATTTGTTAGTCTGTCCAGTAATATTTTCAGATGTGGGTTAATGTACTAATTCCTGGAAAAGTTGTGTCATCTACCCAATCTGCAACACACACTCCATTTCTTGTAGTATTCAGGATTTCCTGTTCTAGATTCATAGATGCTTTCTGGATGAGCCGTAAGAACAGATAACCCACTTAGTGTCTCTTTTACTCTCTTAGTTGGAAAAATATCTACAATCATTAGGACTAAATTTGACTTTCCAGTGCCTGACCAAAAGTCAAAGTCTGTCTTTCACTCAATTGCTGGATGCCACACTCGTTGTACAATACCTCTTTCCCGTTCTTTTCCCAGGAAATCCATTAGACATATATGCTGAACAATTTACTTATTTCTTCCTTCCTTCATTCAATAGTATTTATTGAGTATCTTTGTGCATGAGCACTAGAGTTAGTAAGATGAGTAATATGTGGTCCTTGACTTTGAGATACCAACTATCTAGTGAGGGAAACAGAGAAACCAGCTGTGACAGGATGATTTGAGGCATGAATTAACAGAGATATGTCCAAAGGTACATAGGCAAGGCACCTGCCTTGGGATGAGAAGGGGAAATGGAATATTTTGATCTTGTCTTTGACTATGTAAATGGAGCTTCCAGGTGGAAGGGGGAAGCTAAGGAAAAGAAAATGTGCTAAGGGAACATGTAATTATTTAGCCTGTCATAGTATTATTTCTTTGGGGATAAACAAGTATTTAATTTAGAAATTTATAAACATTGAATGTGAATGACAGATTTTCTCCCCAGTAGAGTGAGATCCCTGGAGCAAAAGAGGGGAGAAAAATGGTTTTTATCCAGGGAAACATTGCAAAATCAAGTCAGCTAAAGATAGTTTCATATTTTTGCATTTGGATACTTGTTTTTCACATGAAGTTTGTTTATAAAGTTCTAATTTAAAATTACTTCAAGGCCTAAAAATTCCTTTGGTTGTGCATATATTATTGAACAGGGACAGCATGACCGGTATAATCTTGGTTTGACCATATCTTTGATTTTTTCTTTCCTTCTTCCAGGATTATGCACTGAGTGTGAACAGCCAGACCAAAACCTCTGATGTGGCCAAGAACAAGGACTGGGTGAGCCAAAAGTGAAGGGGCGAGATGTTCGATGACTCTGTGGTCAAGCCAACAGCATGTTTGGCCTTATTGCCATGAATGATTGCTGAATTAGAATAGGGGAACTTGGGTAAATGAGTGCTCGTTCTTGTTCTCAACTGACCACTCTGGAGATTTGTGTGGCCACTAGCCCTCAGCTATCTTGGATAGACTGAGAAACCCAAGGAATAGAGGAAGCTGGGACTTGGTACTGTTTTGGTTTTCTTTGTACAGTGAGTTTGTTGTTCTCGTTTAAATTTGTTTTTAAAGATCTTTCCCAACCCTGAGATTTCTCTCTACTTTCCTGTTGAAATGGAAATTCTCCACATAAGCGTGCAGGTCATTGGATGTTGCTAAGGAGAAAAGAATGGAAAGCTTACTATTCAATGTTTGTTATAAAATGGAATATAGTTAATATTTTGGGTGGTCAGTAAAGTAGATCAGCTAACACACTTGCATGTGAACATCTTTGCTCTAAATGTACTAGCTGAGATGGGAACCCAATATGTAACAGTATTTATGAGTCGCTTTTGCTCTGGAAAAGATGTTAGTGCACTGCCTTGGTGATATCAGCAACAAAAATGTTTATGTGAGGTCTTTTTCAGTCCTTCCATCCTCTTTATCTCTAAGCACATTTTTGTTTACCCTGCATGATTGTAATGAGATTCCATAATCTCTCTGTTTGCAGCAGCCACAGGTGAAAATTGCTCTCAATGATCCATGGTACCTTACATTTAATAAATGATATATTCCGGCCAGTCTTTCTTTTCTCCATATTAGGGCAGCTATCATTTCTATCTCCTAAGAGAAACTGATAAAGAGAAAGAGAAATAGGAATCAAGGCACCAAAGCACTTGGTAAGACCCGCAGTGTTAATACGTACGTTTCAGTAAGCAGGATCAGATGACACACTGTTGGAAGAACTCTATATTTATTAATTCATTCCTATATCAACCCTAACTCCAATTTATAACTCCCAGTTTTCAGATGAAGGAACTGAAGGCCAGAGTTTTTAAGTAAATTCCTGAAGACCCAGTGGGGTTAAGGAAGCTTCAATTCAGACACTCTGGGCTCTCAATCATTATGCTACAAATAACTTTTGCTTTTAGTGGAAAACAACCACAACAACAGCAACACATTACTTTGCTTGATTGAGTTAATTGATAAAAAAATAATTGCCTTTTAAATCTATTTTATTTTCAGTCTTCTGATTTAATAAAGAAGACTGACTTAAGTGTGCTTATAGCTCCTGTATTTTGTTTCAAAGATATGAAATCAGGTGGTTTGTACTCTATGGTGAACTAAGCAACTGTATGGAGACTCAAATGACTAACGCTTGGCTGGACCTCACATCTGGTACTGGGCCACAGTAAACATGCCCCCCTGGCTGAACTCAGAGAATCAAAACATTCAATCTTTGCACATTAGCAGATTCCTGCTTTGTTCACACAAGTGTGGATTTTGCATAAAGCACAACACAAATATGCATGATAGTTTTCAGAGGGAGATTGTATTCTAGGGATATTTATCTTCAGATTATGTTATAGACATTGTTAGGTATTTGGTTAGAACAAAGGAAAACTTTCATGAAAAAACGATGTAAATTAGAAATTGTGCAAAACAGTACAATAAGAGTGACTATCACAACTCCCTTAAAAAGAGATGTTGAATGGTGAATAATAAAAGGTGATATGACTGGATGCTTAGGCTCAAAGACCATCTGACACTTGCTGGCTATGAGATAGTGACATCATCATTCAACCTCTGTGACTTAGTTTCTTCATGTGTAAGATAAGGATAATAACAGCAACAATATCATGCAGTTATTATGAAGATTAAGCCGGGAAATATATAAAAAAGCCTGAGCACAGGGCCTGCTACATAGTAAGCCCTTGTAAATGTTAGCAATTGTTGTATTCTTGAGAATGTGTATGATGGATTGCTGTTTGCATTAGTTGCTGTTTGCATAAGTCCATAAGTGACTTCAACCAATAAGAATTTATTCGTGAGTCATTTTTATACCAGCTATCAATACTCAACCAATTAAATTGACATGATAGTTGATGTTCTATAGATAAGTTTACACATGAATAAATTACCAGTGAGTGCTTATGATACAATTAAAAGGGCATAATCCCTCCCCTAAAGTTCTATAAGAAGGCAGAACAGAATCGAATCGGTGTATGTGAAATGTCAAAGTAAGATAACTTCGGGAAAATGCAGTTTGTCTCATGTCACACTCTTGCCCGTGGCTAGGCTGCTTCTAGAGTTGCCTCCAGCTTTAATATTTTAGTCTCTATCCCACTGGACAGGCAGGCATTTTGAGCTCAAAGATATTTTGGCTTAGATGATGATAATAATGTATAGGCCTTAAAAGTGTTCTCTGAACTGTCCCGGAAAAATACACTTCCAGTAGTGCTAGTATTTGTCAGCAGTCTCTGAGAAATACACTAGGCATGCTTGTCTGTTAAATCCCTTAATTGAAAGTGGATTAGAAGCGACTATACTAGAAAAGACTTCAGTGTCCCATATTTTGTGCATTGGTAATCAGTCCACTTTAAAACTTCAGACTCAGTCTTAAATGTTGCATATTTTATCTGTTATTCATTAACATTTACAAATGGTTGCTGAATGAATGAATGAATGAATGAAAAAGAACAAGAAAGGTTTCATATGCCACAAGTGGATTCTGAAAAAGTTGGCCAAGTCTCCCGAAAATTCAGACTACTAATAGAAAGTATTGAAAATAATAAACTTTTATAGAATTCTTGCTTTATTATACTTCTATGACTTTTACTAAAATGCTTGCCACATGTAACTTATTAGAATCTTTGGATCTTGGTGAGCATACTGATTTTTCTCATGTATGAGGAAGTCACCCCAATACTCAGGTGGGGGTTACAACTCCTGTTTACTTGAATTTCCCAGAAATAATTCTTTATATGAATTGTGAATTTAGAGCTCCTTGCCAGATTATAGGAAAGCATCTGAAATGCAAAAGTGAAGTGATTTCTATGACAATATTGAGCCATATATTGGAGGTGAGAGTGGGCTGGTCCTTTGCGGGACGTACCAGACTTGGAATGTATTCTGCACGCCCTCCTGGGATGGCTTAGAGACTTCTTTTCCAGGCCCCACTATTGTTGTGTCTTTTCACATTTTAACTGTTGCCATCTTATGGGTGTGGGGTGCATATGCTAATTTGGAAAAGAGAGAAACTAAGCAACCATTCACACCATCTAAACTAATGTTCCATAAACAACATTATTCTTGAAAGGAGAGAGGAGGACTAAGCTGAACCAAATGGAATGTGTAATGGAGAAGGCACCCTGCTGATCGGATTGTTTGTGTGTGTTCTTCAGTAGACAGAACAGAAGAATGAAGACTTTTCCTTCAATGCTGAACTATTTAATTGCATACACAAAACTTGTGTGAAACATTGACAGCTTCAGTCTGAATAGACTCATCTACAAAGGGATGGAAGCCTAGAGTATGTGATTCAATAAATGGAGAAACCACTTCAGGACTCCTGCTTATTCTCAGCAAGCCAGTGGGAATGTTTTCCAGGTTTCTTTAGTAAAGCCGTATGCACAAGAAGGGAAAACGTATCTTTTCGTGGTCATATGGCATTGCAATGCTGTACTTTACCACATACAAACGTATATTCTCGCTTTGTATACACGCTGCCAAAATGGGATAACAAGGATGATCTTATAGTGAAAAACCAAGGAAAGTGAAAAAAAATTTTAAAAAGTCTAACAATCGTCCACCTACTTAGTGGTTTTATCTTCTAATCTTCTATTTCAGTGTATCTTTGGTATAAAAGACCTGTTATATTTCTCACAAATAGCTGATGTATTAGCATCATTGGATCTATTTTTTTCAGTTTAGAAAACATTTGTATGGGGTATAAATTACTGTCTTAGGCAGTACAGCCTACTACTAATCACATTTTTCAAATGAAGGCACCAAGGCTAAGAATGATTGAGTAAATTGCTAGAGATACCATAGCTAGTGTTTGATTCTGAGAGACTGACTATACCAATGGACAACAGCCGAACTATATATAACAAGTGAACTCTGACCCACAGCCTGTAGCAACCAGCGCAGGAAGCCAAACCACTCTCTGCAGGACTGCTGACTCATATTTACTCTTATGTTCTCTTCTAAAGGTTTTACAGTTTTATCTTTACATTTGTATCTATGATCCATTTTGAGTTAATTTTGTGTATGTTTTTAGGAAGGGTTCCAATTTTTTTGCGTGTGGATATCCAGCAGCATTTAATGAAAAGACTATTTTTCCTCACTGAATTGTCTTGGTACCCTAGCTGAAAAATCAATGAATTGATGGTAAATGTGAGCTTTTATTCCACGAATGTATTCCACTAATCTGTATGTCTAATTTGATCTGGTACCACACTTGTTTGATTACTGTAACTTTGTGATAAGTTTTGAAATTGGGACATGTGTGCGCTCCAAATTATTTCTGTCATTGAAAATTTTTTTATTCTTTTGGCTATTCTGTGTCTCTTGAATTTTCCATATGCATTTTATTTATTTATTTTTAAATGTTTATTTATTTTTGAGAGAAAGAGCATGAGCAGGGGAGGGGCATGGTGGGGGGAGACAGAGGATCTGAAGAGGACTCTGCAATGACTGATCAGCAAGCTCAATGCGGGGCTTGAACTCACAAAGCGTGAGATCGCGACCTGAGCTGAGGTTGGACACTCGACCAACTGAGCCACCCAGGCATCCACCCACATAACTTTTAGAGTCAGCTTGTCAGTTTCCTGAAAAAGAAAAAAACCTAGGTTAAGTTTTAACAGAGATTGTATTGAATCTGTAGATCAATTTGGTGAATATTGACATTTTAACAATATTAAGTCTTCTGGGGTATCTTGGGGACTCAGTTGGTTAAGTGTCTGACTTTTGATTTCCTCTCAGGTCATGATTTCACAGTTCATGGGTTTGAGCCCCTCATTGGGCTCTGTGCTGACAGGGCAGAGTCTGCTTAGGATTTTCTCTCTCTCCCTCTCTCTGCCCCTCCCTTGCTTGCTCTCTTTCTCTCAAAAGTAAATAAATAAACATTAAAAAAAAATATTAAGTCTTCTGATCCATGAACATGGGACATCTTTCAATTTATTTTTGTTTTAATTTTTTATCAACAATGCTTTATAGTTTTCATAGCTAAGTTTTGGACTTACCTTGGTAAATTTATTCTAAAGAGTTTTGTTCTTTTGATGCTATTATAAATAAAATTAATTTCCTAATTTTACTTTAGGGTTATTCATTGCTAGATATAGAAATCCAATCAATTTATGTGTATTAATCCTTTACCCTGCAACTTTGATGATCTTGTTAATTAGTTCTAATTGGTTATTTTGGTGGATTCCTTAGAAATTTTTAATATAAATGATCATGTAAATAGAGTAAATAGATCAGCAAATAGAGATAGCTGTCCTTTTCATTTCAATTCTGGATGCTTTTTTTCTTTTTCTTGCTTAATTGCCCTGGCTAGAACCACCAGTAGAATGTTTCATACAAGTAATAAAAGTAGACATCCTTGTATTGTTCCTGAATGTAGGGTGAAACATTCTGTCTTTCACAATTAAATATGATGTTAACTCTATTTTTTTAAAAATCCCTTATCAGGTTAAGAAAGTTTCCTTCTTTTCCTGGTTGAGGTTTTTTAAATCATGAAAGACAATTGGATTTTGTCAAATGCTTTTTCTGCATCTATGGAGATAATCATGTATTTTTTGTCCTTTATTTTACTCATATGTTTTATTACACTGATTGATTTCTAGATATGAAGCAAACCTTACATTCCTGGGGTAATTTCCATTTGATCATAATATATACTTATTTTTATATGCTGCTGGATTCAGTTTGCTGGTATTTTGTCAGAAAATTTTGCATCTATATTTATAAGGTATTAATCTGTAGTTTTCTGCTGTTGAAGGGTGGAGTCTGTTAGGTTGAATTATTTATACTGTTGTTCAAGTCTTCTCTCTCATTGTTGGTCTTCTGTCTTACTGCTGCATCCATTACTGAAAGTGTTCAACTATTCATGTTTATGTATTTTCCCTCTTCAGTTCTGCCCGTTTTTGCTTTATGTGTTCTTGGGCTCTGTTATTAGATAGCATATATTTGTAATGGTTATATCTTCCTGATGGTTTCACCTTGTTACCAGTATAAAATGTCTCTAGTGACATTTTTTTTTTTTTGTTTTAAGTTGATTATGTCTGATAGTTATACAACTACTTTAAATTATTGTCTGGGATTACTTGCTTTCAGCATAAAGAACTTTCTTTAGTATTTATTGTAAGCTGAGTCTCCTAGCAGTGAATTTTCTGTTTTGGGAATGTCTTTATTTTATTTTAATTTTGGAAAGAGTTTTACATGTTATAAGAGTTTTAGTTTTTTTAGTTCACAGTTTTTTCTGCTTTTCAACACTTTGAAAAATACCACCCCATGGCACTTCTGGACTTCATTATTTTTGATGCGATGTCAGATATTAATTTTTTGGTGGTTTCCTTGCTCTGGTTTTTTCTCTTGCTGCTTTCAAGATTTTTTCTTTGTCTTTAGCTTTCAACATCTTTACTATGATATATCTGAGTGCAGATCTCTTTGTTTTTATCCTACTTAGAGTTTAAAAAGCTTCTTGGATACATAGATTGTTTAAAACATCGTATTTGGGAAGTTTAAGCCATTATTTCTTCAAATCTATATATCTCTCTATATATAATTTTGCTACTTCCTATGTCTCTCCTCTCCTTCTGGCACTCCTGTTATGTGTATGCTGGTGTGCTTAATGGCATTTCACATTTTTCTCTGAAGCTCTGTTTATTTTCTTCATTCTCTTTTCTTTCTATTCTTCAGATTGCATAATTTCTATTGCTCAGTCTTCAAGATTGCTGATTGTTTCCTCTGCCAGGTCAAATCTACTGTTGTGCCCCTCTAATGAGTATTTCATTTCAATTATTGAATTTTCAATTCTAGAATTTCAATTTGTTTTTTATTTATTTTATTTTAATTTTTATAATTTTTAATTGAGAGAGAGAGAGAGAGAATGCACAAGCAGGAATCTCAAGAAGGTTCCACATTCAGCATGGAGCCCAACACAAGGCTCAATCCCATGACCCTGGGATCATGATCTGAACTGAAATCAAGAGTTGGATGCTGAACCAACTGAGCCATCCAGGCACCCCAATTTGGTTCTTTTTAGAAATATAATTTTTATATCTTAGTTGATATTCCCAATTTAATCAGACATTATCATCATACCTTCCATTACCTCTTTACTTAATGATAGTTGCTTTAAAGTCTTTTTGCTACATTGACAGCTGGCCTCTTCTCAAGGCACTTGCAGTTGCCTGCTTTTTCCCTCCTGTGTATGAGTCATACTTTTCTGTTTCCTTGAATATCTCATATATTTTCATTAAAAAACAAACATTTTAGATAATATATTGTAGCACCTCTGTATACAGATTCCTTTTCTTCCCCTGACCCCTACTCTATGGAGTTTGTTATTGCTTCTTTATTTGTTTAATGACTTTACTGGAGTATTTCAATGCAGCATTTTTCTTACCACAGGGCACTATTTGTCTCTTTCCATGACCTTTCTGTTAACCTGTCTGCCTATGTTGGTATCACACCTAGCAGTTAAGCTTCATTGATCACATTCTTGCTTTTGACAATGCCCTGGGACATGAATTACTCCACAATCTGAACCAATTAAATTTGGGCCCCTTTGAAGGGGAAGTTTTTGAGGTTAGTCTTTAAAGTTTGTTTTGACCCCAGGAAGAGTCTTCCTAGCTCTGTTTTTCCCTGGTTAACTTCTAGCTGATCTATGGTTTCATTTGTTGCTCTATGCAGCTACTAGCCTACTCTTAATTACTTACTGCCAGAATCCCTATTGCTTCCGAGAGTGCCCTTAGGCCTGAAATTCCACTCTCTGTTCCTAGAAAAGTCAGTTCCCTTAGAGAACAATTAGGAACTGTCTGTTCTTATATCTGGACCCTCTCCTGGGAAAAACCTCTGCACCATTGCCCCAGACTTGGGAAAGGAGACAGTGGCTTCATTCTCTAGGAATGACACCCCTGATTTACAAGTGGCATGCTGTACATGGGCTGGGCCTCTAGATCTTCTCAGGCTTTCCTGGCTTGGAGACTTTGCCCTGTGAGTGAACTGGAGTAATATTCTTGGTCTGCTGCACCGGAGGTAGAACTTCTGCCCTGTGAATAAACATTGGATAGAGGAAGAGAGCCTCATACCCCTCAACTATTTTTGCCTAAGATAGGGCTTTTGCAGCATGGAGTTGAGGGAGATGGGGATGAGAAATGCTGGTGGCCTGTCTTTCCTGGGAGATACTGTAGCCTTTGTTTGGGAGCTTGACTGGGAAGAAAACCCTCTGTTCTTGGCTGCTCTCATCCAGAGTGGATTTTCTGTCACACTGACTAGAGGGAGGTAAGAAAGGAACAGATTGTGGTTTGAATGCTATAGACTCTCATTGCTGTTAGTGAGATTTAGCAGATTTTTTTTTCAATAAATATGTCTTCACTTGCTGTATGTCCGTATGACAATTTCTAGAGAGTTTAAGTGGTATTGATTTTTTCTTTTTCTTTTTCTTTTTCTTTTTCTTTTTCTTTTTCTTTTT
>NC_064811.1:57485966-57559638 GCF_023721935.1 Panthera uncia | reverse complement strand
TTTTTCTTTTTCTTTTTCTTTTTCTTTTTCTTTTTCTTTTTCTTTTTCTGTTTCTGTTTCTTCTTCTCTTTCTTTCTTTTCTTTTCTTTCTTTCTTTTTTTTTTTTTTGCCAGTTATGATTGTTTTGCTGAGGATTATATCTATGAAAATCCTCGTGCTGTTTTCTAGATGTTATCCATCTCTAGTCCTTATTGATTTTCCTCCTTTTACTTTTTTGGTAGTCCCATTCTCATTGATTTGTCAGTTCTTGTAGGTGCAGGTTCATTGTAAAGTATATTCACTTGGCTTCTTCCAAGATAGTCAATCACCAATAAACTGATATGTAGAAGATTTTTGTAAAGATTGAGAATATATAAACATTTAATAATATGTCTTATTAAGTGAGGTTATGTAAGCATTTAATACTTCAAATATCTTGCATGATGTGGTCAATTTCCCTTGAATAATCTGATGTTACTGAGATTAATTAACTTGATTAAAGGTATAGTTGAGTATGGAAAATCAGATTATTTCCTGTCATGTGCTTTTTAAAGAGTTTTAAAATTGGGTGGCTTAATCGGTTGGGCATCTGACTCCTGATTTCAGTTCAGGTCATGATCCCAGGGATGTGGGATCAAGCCCTGTATCAGGCTATGTGCTGAGCATGGAGCCTGCTTATGATTCTCTCTCTCCCCACTTCTGTCTCTTTTCCTCACTTGCACGCTGTCTCTCTAAAATTGAAAAAGAAAGTTTTTTAGAGAATAGAAGAGATTTTATTTTATTTATTTTACTTTTTAATTTTTTTTTGTTTATTTTTTAATGTTTATTTTTGAGAGAGAAAGAGAGAGTGCAAGTGAGCATGGGAGAGGGGCAGGGAGAGGGGCAGAGAGAGGGAGACACAGAATTCGAAGCAGGCTCCAGGCTCTGAGCTGTCAACACAGAGCTGGACGTGGGGCTCAAACTCATGAACCATGAGATCATGACCTGAACTGAAGTCAGACACTTAACCCACTGAGCCACCCAGATGTCAGAGTTGGATGCCTAACCGTCTGACCCACCCAGTCACTGAGTCACTCTCTTGGTGCCCCAAGAGAGTAGAAGAGATTTTAAAACCTAAAATAAAACTGGAACTCCTAGTCCAAGGAAATACTTCATATATTATTGATACACTTCTATGGCTTATGAGTCTACAAAATGATCAGAGAAGCATTCAAGTAGAAAGAAATAATGCAAAAGAAAAAGGGGGGGTTGGAGGAATATATCACTAGATGTTCCATAACAATCTATACAAAAACTTAAAACAGTAATTACTTATTATTTTTTATCACTCTGCCAATCAGCTTATCCAGGCTGAGGTCAGCTGGACAGTTTGGCCAGTCTTGGCTGGGTTCACTTTCATGTCTGTAGTTGGCTGGAGGTGGCTCTGCTCCATGTATCTCTCCTTGTCCTCTTCCTATGACCAACAGATAGCCCCAAGATGCTTCTAAGGATGATGGAAGAGATGTAAGAGAGTAATTGGAAACATGCAAAGCCTCTTGAGGCTTAGGCTTGGAACTGGGCACCATAACTTCTACCTCATTCTTCTGGCCAAAGCAAGTCACACTGGTATGGAAATATACTTTGCTTTAATGGAGGAACTCCAAACTCACATAATACAGAAAGTAAAGGATTAAGGTCAGCAGTGCAATCAATCCACTAAAAGGAATTAGGGAGGAAGTAAATATACTTTTTCCAGTTCAGTTGTTTCTGTCAAATATGAGTTCCCATTTGTGTTGAATTAGAAAAGAAAGGAACAGCCTTTTGTAAAATATACTAATTCTGTCTTGTTGAGGGAGTATGTACAATATAGGAAACCAGAGAAGCAGAGAATGGAGCTTACCAGCCATCGTATAAGTGAGCGGACTGAATTCTTACAATATGTGCCCTTTTATGATAACAATTGCTTATATTGTGCTTTCTTATTTGGCCATCTTTTGTATGGGCATAGAGCACGTTACTTTGAAAAGCAGGTAACTAAGCAGTTCTAATTCTTGGGAGGTTTAATCTTTACTTCTCTCAGGAATGTGCAGCATCAGCAGGTTTTGTTTGTCTTTAAAATGGGGAGGATTCTAGTGAAGCTGACTTGTTACTCCACAAATACCTTAAAACTGTGGAACTTTCCCTCTGGAATTGTATGTGAATGGATTCCTACATTTTACAATGGAAAAGCATGAAATCATAGCCGGCTTGGCTACTGCTATTATTCATTTAGCAGGTTTTATTCTTTTAACAGTTAAACTTCCATTATGTTTTACTATTTGTTACATACCATTTTTATGTGTCTCACAGTTTTATGCATTTTGCAGTTAACTATTTGAAAGGACGTTCAGACCTTGAAAGCAAGAGTGATTTACCATTCTTGTGTTTTTATCCTTACTAATGTTATATTTTTAAAAAGATAATGATAAATCTATTATACCAAGTCTAATATGACACTTTATTTATTTATTTATTTATTTATTTACTACCAACAGCAAGTCTTAATGTTTTAAATATGGAGGCTGTGTGCTTGGGAATGTATAAATAGACAACATACATACCTACAAATGTTAGTTGCTGTGTCAATACACACACAGCCACAGGTGGAAAGGAACAGAAAACTGTTAATCATTACATGGGTCTCTTAAAAACACACACATACACACTCAAACAAAAAGCTAAATTGATAAAGGTAATCTATAATGCTAAGTGTAGCAGAAAATGGGTATAATTTTGAAGGAATTCTTATTTATTTATTAGAAGTTTATCCATTATTCATAATTAATGACAGAATGAATTTTAAAAATAGATTAATTCTGATATTAGAAATAACTTGTTTACTTGGAGAATATATATTTCTATGCACATGTAACAATAATTTGCAAAATTATAGAAAAGCGAAAGGCTATTTTCTTCTATTAGCTTTTATTTTTATATGTTAACATATATGTTATGAATCTAAAGTAATGAGAATATTGTACTTTTTAAAAACAACAAACATCCTAGAATGTATACCTCAAAATAAGTGTTGTTCATTCATCTACCAAAGGAAGAAATCAACTATTTTCTGGAAAAGAAATTTTAAATTGTCTATGAAAAATTAATTGGTGGGTTTCATAAGAAAATCACTCTCATTTCCTTATTTTCAGCCTCATTCATAGATGTTATTCAGCTTGCTCTTTCACTTTATTCATCAGACTTTACTTGATTTGTAAAAAAACCTTAATATCTTTAATATTAAATATATTTACATGATTCTATGACCCAGAAGTTACCAAACTTTTCCTTTCATGAATACTTTCAGACATACTTTAAGTAAATACAAATACATATGTGTTTTCACTTCTCTTGTATTTTTCAACATAAATAACAATATACTCATGAACAACGCTTCAACTTATTAAGGAAAATCTTGGAGGTCATCTCTTATCTATACATAGTTTCCACACTTATTTTTTTCACAGCTGTAGAGTCCCCCAGTGTATAAATCAGTCCCCAGTTAAGGAACAGTTGGCAATGAATAACTTTGTATGCAAGTTATTATTTTTAAAACCAAATTCACCTTTAAGGGACAAGAATGATTAGGACTGTGGATATTAACAAAAATGTATCACGGACTCTGAAATCAGTGAGCCAAACAATTATGGAAAATGGTAATAGTATAAGGGTACTTGGAAGAATATAATAATAATTTGGATATATACATTATGGTATGTGTAGAATTAAAAGTAATTCTCTTTATTTTATAGTGTATCACCTATTTGGGCAATAATACAACGACTTCTTTTCCATGTGTCCTATCCCTAAATAATACGGGAGGAAAACTTACTTTTGTTTTATTCCTTCCTGCTTCTCTTGGGGAATACAAACAGTTCCTGCTTTACTACGATAGCTTTTTTACAGCTCATAAAGTACTAATGAAACCCTGTAAAGGTTTTCCATTTGAAGAGCAAACTAAGATTCAGAGAGATTAGACAACTTGTCCATGTCGTGGAGCTAGAAACTGATAGAGCCAGGATTTGAATCCTCTTCATAAACCAAAATGAATTAATACTATGGTTTCTTTCTGAAGAATGACTAGAGAATGTGGCTGATACAATGATAATAATAGCTAGATGGATGTAGAATCTAGTAAGATGTCATAAAAATTGGTCAAAGCATGAAAAGAATCCAGAATCCAATTAGAGAGCAATGAGATTTGTTGAATCCAATTAATTTTGGAAGGAATTAGCAGCAACATGGGTGGTCTTGGGTAGAATCATCCAGGAATCATTATTTCTCTGCTCCATAGGGCATCATGGTCTATAATTTCAACCCAAAACTTTAGCCTTTGTGAGACAATAATATTCTCCACCTAAATTGGGTAAGTGATTTAACCCTAGTACAATTTTGATTTAAAAACACAGATGATAAAATCAAACAAACCTAAATATTAGTGCTTTTGTGTTAAACTCAAGATAATCTGTTTATTATTTAAATGTGTTTGCTGTGTTTAAGAGAATCTGATACAATAACTGTGATTTTAAGCTTTAAAGTGTAAGAGAATGAATATTTTTTTAAAAAAAAAACATTGGAATAGGAACTTATATAGTTAAGAATTTAATTTATTAATTTAAAAAGTTATCTGAATATTTTGGAAAGTTTTGACTTGTTATAATTGGAAGTTTGTCCTGTCTAATACATTATAAAAATATGTCATGATGTGGGTTTATTTTCATCCACTGTCTGGGGAATTTACTAGATCATTTTGATCTAGAAATTTATATGGGAAATTTCCTTGAATTATTTCACTAATAATTTAATCCTATTATTTTCACTCTTCTCTCTTTCTTGACCTCTCATGATTAAATATTGAATCTTTTTCTATTCATCACTTAATTTCATCTGTTTTTCCTCTCTTTTCTATTCTTTGTCTTTTTTATTTACTTTCTGGAAAATTTCCTCTATTTTATCCTCCAACTCCTCCTCTCTTGAGTTTTCAGTTATGCTATCATTTTTTAAAATGTATTTTTAAATGTTTATTTATTTTGAGAGAGAGAGAGAGAGAGAGTAGGGGAGGGGCAGAGAGAGAGAGGGAGAATCCCAAGCAGGCTCTGTGCTGACAGCATGGAGCTCTATGCAGGCTTTGAACTTAAGAACTATGAGATCATGACCTGAGATGAAATTAAGAGTTGGCTGCTCATCTCAGCCACCCAGGCACCCCTAGTGGTTTAATTGCTTCTTATATCTTCAGCAAATATTTAGTTCTGGGGTGCCTGGGTGGCTGAGATGGTTGAGCAGCCAACTCTTGATTTTGGCTCAGTTCATGATCCCAGCATCATGGGATCAGGCCTTACATCAGGCTCTGTGCAGAGCATGGAGCCTGCTTGAGATTTTCTCTCTTTCCATCTGTTCTTATCCCCACTCATGCTCTCTTTCTAAAAATAATTTGAAAAGATAAAAATATTTAGTTCTACTTCTTTCTCATCTAGCAGTATCTGCATGTCTCAAAGTTATAGTATCTTGTTTTTATTTTTTAAACAAACCAAGCTTATTTATTTATTTTGAGAGAGAGAGAGAGAGAGAGAGAGAGAGAGAGAATCCCAGTCAGGCTGTGCTCTGTCAGTGCAGAATCTGACATGGGGCTCAAACTCACAACCGTGAGATGATCACCTGAGCCAAAATCAAGAGTTGGATGCTTAACTGACTGAGCCACCCAGGCACCCCACAAAGTTGTAGTATTTTAGGGGTCATGTTTTCCTTCTGGGGTCTATGTTCTTGGATCCATTAAGGCAGTTTCCACTTATCTATTTTTTTTTTTTTTTTAATTTCACTATAGACTCCTCTTCTATTCTCTTGGTCCTTATAGATTTTTAGTTTATCACTTTACTTCCTCTTTAGTGAAGTTTTATGAGTCAGCATGAGTTTATCCATCAAATTTAATGGGAAGTTTCACAGTACTTTTCAGACATGCTCATATTTATGAATAAAGAGATTTTCTATCCAGTCTTGATGACAAACATTTACTTCCTTAACAACACTGTTTGTAAAGGCTGATATTTATTGTCCTGTATTTTCTCAACACTACTTGTACATTTGGCAGTAGCCCATATATCTGTGGATATGCACAATATGTTAGACTTATGTGAGTAGTTATGTCAACACAATTGATGGGCAGACACATTTAATATTTTCGTTAGTCATCTGAATGATGGCCAAGTGTATGCAGTGCACATGCACTAAATTCACTGACAGCATGGGTCACTGGATACTTGGACAATAATGTCAAGAAGCAGAAACAAACATACAACTAGTTGGAAGGAGAGGCAAAGGACAGAAGACTATAAAAAAGAAAAACTAAATCCATATTCATTGGTTAGTGTACATTGGTTGTATTTGAAAATAGAAGAAAAAGCTCATAACTGATGATGAACTAAACATGAATCAATAATATATAAATTTTCACATATTTTTATAACATTAAGGCAAGTTACTGGTTTTTGTCAATAAGAAAACAGTTTCATAAAAAAAGCTCACTGATCCTTCTAGACTCAACATTAGTCAGGCCTTTATATCACAATTTTGTTTCGGAGCCCACAATCTCAGAAAGATGTGGAAACCTTCGAAAGACTTCAGAAGGAGGTGGTGAAAAGAATTAAACCACCTAGAGCTACAGTTAAAGAGGAAAGCATAAATGATTTATAGTCATTTAATCTAGGAAGGAAAAGGCCAAGAAGGCATAGAACGACGGTTTTTATATAAGTAAAAGAATTAGGTTTTAGGAATGCAAAGCATTATTTTCTCCCCACCTACATCATGGATTAGATAAGAGGGAAATTTTAAGCCTATAGTCTCCTAACTTTGTCTTGAAATAAGGGATGCATAGTTCTCATAGAACAAGGAGTGTTTAACATATTATTGACTGAGTTGGGGTGGGTGGAGACATATGGAGCCATCAAATGCAAAGGACACTGAGCATGAGACTTAGCGGGTTCAGATCAATTGCCTTCTCTGGGATTAACAAATTGTATGATCTTTTGTGAACCACTTGACCTTCCAGTGCCTGAATTTTTTTCCACGGCAAAGCAAGAAAACAGCCCTGAACCCCCATTTGTATAGCATCATTGTAAGAGAAATAAGATGACAGCAAGGGAATCCCTTCTCTGTCATCTGCCAGAAATACAGAAATCTGTCCCTTCTTTGGGACAGGCTTTGGATAGGCATCCCAACTCAATGGAGACTTTCCCAAACTAGGCAGAATAGTTAGGCACATAGGGTTTGTATCCTTAACTTACATATATTCTACCTATCTGTATCTGTATGTTTCATATATGTAACATATCTATTCTATATATAAAATCATGTCATCTGCAAGTAGAGACAATTTTACTTCTTCTTTTCCAATTCTGATACATTTTATTTCTTTTTCTTGCCAGTTTTGTCTAGCTAAGACATTTAATATTATGTAAGTAATGAGAGTGGACACTGATGTCTAGTTTCTGATCACAGAGGAAAAGCTTTCAACCTTTCACCCTTGAGTATGATGTTAGCTGTGGGCTTATCATATATGGTCTTTATTACATTACAGGTTTGTTTATTCCTTGCCTAATTTTAAGGGTTTTTATTTTAAATGAATGGTGAATTTTATCAAATGCTTTTTCTGTATCTATTGAGATAATATGGTGCTTCTGTTTTATTCTGTTAACATGGTATATCACATTGATTTGCATATGTTCAATTGTCCTTGCACTCCAGGGATAAATACCACTTGTTCATAATTAATGATCCTTTTAATGTGCTGTTGAATTTGGTTTGCTGGTTTTTTACTGAGAACTTTTCCATCTATATTCACCAGAGATATTGGCCTCTAGTTTTCTTTTTTTTTTTTTTAATATGTTTTTAACGTTTATTTATTTTTGAGACAGAGAGAGACAGAGCATGAACGGGGGAGGGTCAGAGAGAGGGAGACACAGAATCCGAAACAGGCTCCAAGCTCTGAGCTGTCAGCACAGATCCCAACGCGGGGCTCGAACTCACGGACTGCGAGACCATGACCTGAGCTGGAGTCAGCTGCCTAACCGACTGAGCCACCCAGGCGCCCCTCTAGTTTTCTTTTTTAGTAGCATCCTTTTCTTTTCTTTTTTTTTTTTTTTTTTTTTTAGTAGTATCCATATCAGGATAATGCTGGTTTCATAAAATGAGTTTGGGAGTGTTCTCTCCTTTTCAATTATTTGGAATAATTTGAGGAATATTGGGGTTAATTCTTTAAATGTTTGACATTTGGTCCTGGGATTTTCTTCATTGAGAGATCTTAGATTACTGATTCAATAGTCTTACTAGTAATTGGTCTATTTATATTTACTATTTCTTTCTGATTCAGTCTCAGTAAGTTGTATGTTTCTAAGAATTCTTCTAGTTCTTCTAGGTTGTCCAGTTTGTTGGCATATAGTTGTTCATAGTAGCTTCTTATGATCCTTTGAATTTGTGTGGTATTAGTTATAATGTCTCATTTTTATTTGTAACTTTGTTGACTTGGGTCCCTTCACTTTTCTTCTTTGGTTAGTCTAGCCAAGGGTTGGTCAATTGTGTTTATTTTTTCAAAGAGCTAACTCTTAGTTTGGTTAATCTTTTCTATTGCTTTGCTGTTCTCTACTTCATTTATTTCTACTCTAATTGTTATTATTTCCTTTCTTCTGGTAACTTTGGGCCCAGTTTGCTCTTCGTTTTCTAGTTCCTTAAGGCATAGAGTTAAGTTGTTTATTTAAGGTCTTTTTTTGCTTCTTAATGTAGATATTTATTGCTGTGAACTTCTGTCTTAGAATTGCTTTTGCTGTATCACATGGCAAATGTATCCATTTGTATGTTAAGATTCCACTTTCATTTGTCTTAAGAAACTTTTTTTATTCCCTTTTAATTTCTTCTTTGGTCCATTTGTTGTTCAGGAGAGTGTTGCCTAATTTCCATGTGTTTGTGAATTTTCCAGTTTTCCTATTGTTGATTTCTAGTTTCATGCCATTGTGGTCATAGCTGATACTTGGTATGATTTCAGTCTTCTTGAGTTTGCTAAGACTGGTTTTGTGGCCTAATATATGGTCCATCCTAGAAAATGTTCCATGTGTACTTGAGAAGAATGTGTATTTTGCTATTGTTGGATAGAATTTTCTGTATATTTCTGTTAGGTTCATTTGGTCTATATAGTTCAAATCCACTGTTTCCTTACTGATTCTCTATCTGAATGATCTATCCATTGTTGAGAGTGAGGTATTAAAATTTCCCACTATTACTGTATTACTATTTATTTCTTCTTTTAGCTCTATTAGTTTTTGTTTTTATATTTAGGTGTGCTGATATTAGGTACATAAATATTTACAGTTGTTATATCTTCTTGATGTATGAACTCCTTTATCATTATACAATAACCTTAAATTTATTGCACCCTATTTTAAACTGATAACAGCTTACCTCCAATAGAATTCATAAACTTTATATACTTTTATCCCCTCTCCCCCCCAATCACATTTTAGGCTACTTTTAATTAGAGTTTTAAGTGAATTAAGTGAATTTTAAGTAAATTATGTAGCACTATTATCACACTGCAGAATCTCTATGACAATATATTTACCATTACCCAGTGAGATTTACACTATCTTTTGATGTTTTTATGATGTTAATTAGAGTTCTTCTACTTTCACTTGAAGAATTCCCTTTAACATTTCATGTAAGTCAGGCATGGTGGTAATGAACTCCTGCAGATTTTTGTTTGGAAAAGTCTTTATCCCTATTTCATTTCTAAAGGATGGCTTCACTAGGTTTAGAGTTATTGGTTGATAGTTATTTTCTTTCTGTATTTTCAACATGTCTTCTCACTCTCTCCTGATGCAAAAAGTTTCTGTTGAGAAATCCACCAATAGTCTTATGGGGGTTCCCATGTATGTAACTTCTCGCTTTTCTCTTGCTGCTCTTCAAATTCTTCCTTGGTCTTTAAGTTTTGACAATTAATTATAATGTAACTCAATGAACCCTACTTGAATTCAACCTATTTGAGGTCTTTCGGGCCTCATGGATCTGGGTGTACATTTCTCTTCCTAGGTTTGGGAAGTTTTCAGCCATTACTGGAGCTTTATTAGTTTCCTATATGGTCTCGTGTTTACCTGATTTTTTTGTGATCCTTGATTTCTTGTGTTGGTATATGTTCATTTTGGTAAACAGGCTCCTCTTCCAGACTTTCCTGTTTGATTTGGCAGAGAACGTTTTTCACCAGTCATCCTAGTTTTGGGATTTTGGGTGTGTCTGTTGGTAATATTCTTGGGCAGGTGGGGATCTGTTATTAAGGTCTAGTTTTGGGTGAGGCAACTGTTCAAACTCTGAGGAAAGGGATGGAGGTTGTGCTACTGACTGAGAACAGTTGAACAGGATTGCTGTTGTGGTTCCCTACCCAAGTAAGACTCTAGGATGGGCTCTGTGGTTGCCTAGATTCTTGGTCAGGCTTAGTAAATACCTGGGACTGGGTACTATATTCAGTATCTGGGGTTATGAATTAGCTTCCCTGTCCTGGGAAGTAGGACAGAACCCAGGGCCTGTACAGCTCATTCTTTCAGCACTCAAATCAGTCCAGAGTGTGCACTGAATTCTCTGGTCAGATGAGGCCACCGACTTTGTTCTGCTGATGAAGGAAACCACAGGCTGTGCTCTCTGTTCAAGTGCCACTGTATGTAAAACTGTTAAATAGGTGATGAAGCTTTCCATGTGCTCTGGTTAGGTTCCCTCGTTGGACAGGCTGAAGTCTGTATTCAAGGATGAGCAGGGCTATGTATTAGATTCCCTGCCTGGGAACAGCAGGGGAAGCAGCTCTAAAGCCAGTAAAGCTCTTTGTTTCTTGTCTTAATTGAAGCCAACTCTCATCCCAACTACACTGACTACATAGGGCCAATGGCTTTGCTCTGCAGATTGCTGGCTCTGCCCACCTCTCTGCTCAAGTTCTGCTGGACCACGTAGCTTCCAGAAGTTGTCTCCAGCCTTTTCAGTCAGATGGGGCTGGAAGACACTCTCCACAGTGGGTGGGTCTGTGATTCAGCTTCTTGCCTGGGTGTGAGCAAGCTGGGTTCTTGGGCTGGTAAATTGCTTGTTTGAGGATCTGAATAGGCAGATCTGAACCCTGCCAAGTTCCCTGGAGAGAGTGTACCACTGATTTAGTTCTGGAGATGAGCAAAGCTTCAGGTTGGGATTTCTACTTGGGCACTGCAGGTATGAATTTGGGCTGCCAAGATACACGTGATGATTGTTGCAAGCTCCTCCCCACTTCTCTGTCACAGCCAGATTCTCAGTGGTTGACCCCCATAGATTCCCCTGCTATCCCTGTGGTGTGAGATCAGAATAGGAGCTCCTGCAAAGCCCCTAAAGTGCTCCTATAATGCTGGGTGGTAGCTGGTTGTCCTCACAGGTTATTTTCTTCCCACTGAAGGAACCAGACACTCTGGGGAGACCTCTCTACATGGTGCAGCACTGGCCTCAGGGAAGGCAATGCAGTCAATGTGTGGCCACTTCTCTTACTCCTCAAATGCAGTCTGTCTTAGTCTCTGTGGGGCAGGGTGGGTGCTTCAGTCTTACCCCCATATCCTAGGATTCTCTCACTTGTGTCTTATTCTTGAATAGTTGTTGTTCTTTGAGGGGGATGTGAGTTAGGAACAACCTATATCACTATTTTGGTGATGTCACTTTTCAAAGTACGTTAAGGACCTGTGAAAGAGTACTGAAAGGAATTTCATTGGCTGGATGAAAGCACCCTCAGAATGCTGTACTGACAGCAGAGGGCCCATTGTAGAGCTCAAACTCATGACCTGACCTGAAGTTGCACACTTAACCAGCTGAGCCACCCAGGTGCCCCATATTTTTTTTTAATGTTTATTTTATTTATTTATTTATTTATTTATTTATTTATTTATTTATTTATTTACAGAAAGAGAGAAAATCTCAAGCAGGCTCCACACTGTCAGTGTAGAACCTGATTCGGAGCTCAATCCCATGACCCTGGGATCATGACCTGAGTCAAAATCAAGAGTTGGATGCTTATTCAGCTAAGCCACCCAGGCATCCCAGCTTTTACTTTATATTTCAGTATTTGCTGTTTATGTAGCAGCCATTTTATTTTGTTATGAGAACATAAAGTTTGGCAGGGGAAAGAAAACACATGTAGTTTCAGTGATGAGTTTATTCATATATTAGGGACTTGAGGTAGGTATTCCTGCCAGTATAAGTAATTGTGGACTTCAAAAAATTTTTTTAATTTTGAGTTAGTTAACATACAGTATAATCTTGGCTTCAGGAGTAGAACCCAGTGATTTATCTCTTACACATGACACCCAGTGCTTATCCTGAAAAGTGCCCTCTTTTAATGCCCATCACCCATTTAACCCACAGCCACCCCCCTCCAGCAACCCTCAGCTGGTTCTCTGTATTTAAGAGGCTCTTATGGTTTGCCTCCCTCTTTGTTTTTATCTTATTTTTCCTTCCCTTTCCCTATATTCACCTGTCAAGTTTCTCAAATTCCATATATGAGTGAAATCATGATACCTCCACTCTTCAGGATGAGCATTCGGTGTCATGTGTAAAAGATGAATCACTGCGTTCTATTCCTGAAGCCAAGATTATACTGTATGTTAACTAACTCGAAAATAAATTTAAAAAATAATAATAAATAAAAATAAAAATGTCTTTTAAATTGAAAATTGTTTTGAAGTCTACAATTACACTGGCGGGAATAAATATCTATTTCAAGTTCCTAATATATGAATAAGTCTGACTGACTTATTCCACGTAGCAAACACCCTCCAGTTCCATCCATGTTGTTGCAAATGGCAAGATTCCATTCTTTTTCATAACTGAGTAGTGTTCTGTATATATACACTTCTTTATTCATTTATCAGTTGATGGACATTTGGACTCATTCGATAATTTGGCTATTGTTGAAAGTGCTGCTGTAAGCATTGGGGTGCATGTGTCCCTTCAAATAAACATTTTTGTGTCCTTTGGATAAATTCCTAGTAGTGCAATTGGTAGGTCATAGGGTAGTTCTATTTTTATTTTTTTGAGGAACCTCCATACTGTTTTTCAGAGTGGCTGCACCAGTTTGCATTCCCACCAACAGTGCCATAGGGTTTCCCTTTCTCCAGTCCTCCCCAACATGTATTCTTTCCTGAGTTGTTAATTTTAGCCATTCTGACAGGTGTGAGGTGGTATCTCATCGTGGTTTTGATTTGTATTTCCTTGATGATGAATGATGAGCATCTTTTCATGTGTCTGTTTGCCATCTGGATGTCTTCTTTGGAAAAGTGTCTATTCATGTCTCCTGCCCATTTCTTCAATGGGTTGTTTTTCAGTGTTGAGTTTGGTAAGTTCTTTATAGATTTTGGATACTAACCCTTTGTCTTGTATGTCATTTGCAAATATCTTCTCCCATTCTGTCAGTTGTCTTTTAGTTTTGTTGATCATTTCCCTTGCTGTGCAGAAGCTTTTTATCTTCATGAGGTCCTAATAGTTCATTTTTGCTTTTATTTCCCTTGCCTTCAGTGACATGTCAAGAAGTTGCTGCGGCTGAGGTCAAAGAGGTTTCTGCCTGTTTTCTCCTGTAGGATTTTGATGGTTTCCTGTCTCAAATTTAGGTCTTTCATCCATTTTTTTTTTTTTTTTTTTTAAAGGCAATCCCATCAGTGGCCTAAAGTCCAGGAACTCCCTACTGTCTTTTTAAAAATTTTTTTTTCAACGTTTTTTATTTATTTTTGGGACAGAGAGAGACAGAGCATGAACGGGGGAGGGGCAGAGAGAGAGGGAGACACAGAATCGGAAACAGGCTCCAGGCTCCGAGCCATCAGCCCAGAGCCTGACGCGGGGCTCGAACTCACGGACCGCGAGATCGTGACCTGGCTGAAGTCGGACGCTTAACCGACTGCGCCACCCAGGCGCCCCTCTTTCATCCATTTTGAATTTATTTTTGTGTATGGTGTAAGAAAGTGGCCCAGTTTCATTCTTCCACATGTTGCTGTCCAGTTCTCCCAGCACCATTTGTTGAAAGGGCTGTCTTTTTTCCATTGGATACTCTTTCCTACTTTGTCAAAATTCATTTGCCATATATTTGTGGGTCCATTTCTGGGTTCTCTATTCTATTGTGTTGATCTATATGTCTGTTTTTGTGCCAATACCATACTGTCTTGATAATTACAGCTTTGTAATACTGGTTAATGAATTGTGATGCCTCCAGCTTTAGATTTCTTTTTCGACATTACTTTGGATATTTGGGTTCTTTTGTGGTTCCATACAAATTTTAGGATTGTTTGTTCCAGCTCTGTGAAGAATGCTGGTGCTATTTTGATAGGAATTGCATTGAATGTGTAGATTGCTTTGGGTAGTATTGACATTTTAACAGTATTTGTTCTTCCAATCCATGAACATGGAATGTTTTTCCATTTCTTTGTGTCTTCAACTTCTTTCATAAACTTTCTATAGTTTTCAGTGTACAGATTTTTTTTCCTCTTTGGTTAGATTTATTCCTAGGCATTTTATGGTTTTTGGTGAAATTGTAAATTGGATCAACTCCTTGATATCTCTTTCTGATGCTTCATTATTGGTATATAGAAATGCAACCTATTTCTATATATTGATTTTATATCCTGTGACTTTGCTAAATTCATGTATCAGCTCTAGCAGTTTTTTGGTGGAATATTTTGGGTATTCCATGTAGAGTATCACATCATCTGTGATGATTGAAAGTTTGACTTCTTCTTTGCCATTTAGATGCCTTTTATTTCATTTTGTTGTCTGATAGCTGAGGCTAGGACTTCCAACACTATGTTGAACAACAGTGGACATCCCTTTTGTGTTCTTGATCTCAGGGGGAAAGCTCTCAGTTTTTCCCCATTGAGGATAACATTAACTGTGGTCCTTTTGTATATGGCTTTCATGATGTTAAGGTATGTTCCTTCTATCCCGACTTTCTTGAGGGTTTTTATCAAGAAAGATGCTATATTTTGTTAAATGCTTTTTCTGCATCTATTGACAGGGTCATATGGTTCTTATCCTTTCTTCTATTAATGTGGTGTATCACATTGATTGATTTGTGAATATTGAACCAGGCCTGCAGCCCAGGAATGAATCCCACTAGATCATCATAAATAATTCTTCTAATGTACTGTTGAATTTGACTTGCCAGTATCTTGTTGAGAATTTTTCAAACGATGTTAATTAGGGATACTGGCTTATAATTCCCCTTTTTCATGGGGTGTTTGTCTAATTTTAGAATCAAGTTAATGCTGGTTTCATAGAATGAGTTGGAAGCTTTCCTTCCCTTTCTGTTTTTTGGAACAGTTAGAGAAGAATAGGTATTGAGTCTCCTTTTAATGTCTGGTAGAATTCCCCTAGGCAGCTATCTGGCGCAGGACTCTTATTTTTGGGCAGATTTTTGATAACTGATTCAATTTCTTTGCTGGCTATGGGTCTGTTCAAATTTTCTATTTCTTCCCATTTGAGTTTTGGTAGAGTGTGAGTGTCTAGGAATTTGTCCATTTCTTCCATATTGTCCAGTTTGTTGGATATAATTATTCATAGTATTCTCTTATAATTGTTTGTATTTCTGTGGCATTGGTTGTGATCTCTCCTTTTTCATTTCTGATTTTATCAGTTTGTGTCCCTTGTATTTTCTTTTTGACAAGTCTGGCTGGGGGTTATCAATTTTGTTAATTCTTTCAAAAAACCAGCTGTTAGTTTCATCGACCTGTTCTATTGATTTTCTGGATTCTGTATTGTTTATAGAATTAATTAACTAATTAATTAATTCCCTTCTTCTGCTGTCTTTGGGCTTTATTTGCTGCTGCTTTTTTAGCTCCTTTAGGTGTAACATTAGGTTGTGTATTTGGAACCTTTCTTGCTTCTTGAGATAGGCCTGAATTGCAATGTATTTTCCTCCCAGGACTGCCTTTGCTACCTCCCAAAGTGTTTGTACTGTCATGTTTTCATTTTCATTTGCTTCCATACATATATTATATATATTTTTTAAATTTCTTCTTCAATTTCCTGGTTGACCCATTCCTTGTTTAGTAGAATGTTCTTTAACCTACATGTATTTGGGGGCTTTCCAAATTTTTTCTTGTGGTTGATTTCACATTTCATAGCGTTGTGATCTGAAAATATGCATGGTATGACCTAAATTTTTTTGTGCCTGTTGAGGGCTGTTTTGTGACCCAAAATGTAATCTATTTTGGAGAGTGCTCCATGTATACTCAAGAAGAATTTGTATTCTGTTGCTTTAGGATGAAATGTTCTGAATATATCTATTAAGTCCTCTGGTCCAATGTGTCATTCAGAGCTGTTGTTTCTTTATTGATTTCCTCCCTAGATGATCTGTCCATTGCTAAGTATATTAAAGTTGCTTACAATTATGTTATTATCAATAAGTTTGCATATTTTTGTGCTTAATTGATTTATATATTAGGGTGCTTTCATGTTAGGGGCATAAATATTTATAATTGTTAGCTCTTCTTGATGGATTGACCCTTTAACGATGATATAATATTCTTCATCTCTTGTTGCAGTCTTTGTTTTAAAATCTAGTTTCTCTGATATAAGTATGGCTACTCCAGCTTTCTTTTGACGTCCATTAGCATGATAGATGGTTCTCCATCCCCTCATTTTCAATCTGCAGGTGTCTTCCTGTCTAAAATGAATCTCTTATAGGCAGCATATAGATGGATCTTGTTTTTTAATCCATTCTTATACCCTATATCTTTTGATTGGGGCATGTAGTCCATTTACCTTCAGAGTGATTATTAAAAGATGTGACTTTAGTGCCATTGTGTTATCTGTAGATTTCGTGTTTGTGGTGATGTCGCTGGTCCTTTGTAGTCTGCTACTTTCTGCTCAGAGTCACCTTAGGATTTCTTGCAGGGCAGGTTTTAGTGGTTACAAACTCCTTTAGATTTTGTGTGTCTGAGAAAGCCTTTATCTCTCCTTCTATTCTGTATGACAGGCTTGCTGGATAAAGGATTCCTGGCTGCATAATTTTTCCTATTCAGCACATTGAATATTTCTTGCTACTCCCTTCAGGCCTGCCAAGTTTCAGTGGAAAGGTCTGTTACTACCCTTATGTGTCTACCCTTGTAGGTTAAGGCCCATTTGCCCCTAGCTGCCTTCATAATTCTCTTTTTATCTTTATATTTTGTCAGTTTCACTATGATATGTAGTGGTGTTGACCTGTTTTTGAAGGGAGTTCTCTGTGCCTCTTGGAATTGGATGCCTGTTTCTTTCCCCGGATTAGGGAAGTTCCCAGCGATAATTTGTTCAAATAAACCTTCTGCCCCCTTCTCTCTTTCTTCTTCTTCTGGGGCTCCTATGATATGATATTGTTTCATTTATGGAATCACTTAGTTCTCTAATTCTCCCCTCATGATCTACTAATTTCTTTTCCCTATTTGTTTTTAGCTTCATCATTTTCCGTAATTTTATCTTCTATTTCACCTATTCTCTTCTCTGCTTTTTCCATCCTCTTTCTTGTTATATCTGGTTTATTTAACATCTCTGTTACAGCATTTTTAAATTCATCATGACTAGTTCTTAGGTCTTTGATCTCTAAAGCAAGAGTTTCTCTGTTGTCTTTTATGCTTTTTTTAACCCCAGCTATTAGTCTTATGACTGTTTTTCTAAATTCTTGTTCAGATATATTGTTTATGTCTATTATGAGCAATTCTCTGGCTGTGATTTCCTCTTGAACTTTCCTTTGGGGAAAATTCCTTCGTTTTGTTGTTTTGGCTATGTTTCTGTCTTTTGCAAGTTTTAAAAGCTTGTTATGTGTCCTGTACCTGCAATGACTACTATATTAAAAAGGAGTCATACACTCTCCGGGACTTGTTACTTCAGGGAGTGTTTTGGTGTATGTTGCATGCACTCTGTCGTTGTGTTTTGGCTGCTCTTTCCCGCCCTGGTCAGTCCTCTGCAGAGCTCCTCTTTGCTTACAGTGGTGGAGTGTTTGGACCTTCAACCAGGTGTTCTTTGATTTGTTTGTTGAGGTAACCCTGGAACAAATAGGAAAAGTGGGAGTAGGGGGGTGGGGGGGGACTGATCCCATAAAAAAAGAAAAATGACAGGGGAGAAAAGAATACCAGAGAATCAAAAGACTATAAGGCTAAATCCAGAGAAAGAGAGTGGAAAATAAAGAGGAAGAAAGAGAAAAGGTGGATAAAGAAGAGAATAATAAAATGCCTGATCAATATTGACCAAAAACAAATCAGAAACTATGAGCTTAATTCGAAAAGAAAAAAAGAAGAGGATGGAAAGCAAAAGAAAAGAAAAGAAAAAAAAGAGTCCAAAAAACACAGTGTTTTTTGGTGCCCGGACCAGAGGCTGTGCTGGTCTGGGGGAGAGGCCCGCTGGTCAGTCAGTGTCAATTTCCACTCTGGTAGGTAAGCAGTTACCAGGCTCAGAGGGGCGCTGTTTGGTGTAAGCAGGTCCTGCCTCCACTGGGGGCTGCTATACTGTTCCGTGAAGCCACACCATGTTGATGCTGAGAAAAATGGCAACAGCCCCATCTCTCCTCCCTGGACTGGGTGTCTCAAACCATGCTGTTCAGGCAAACTTCATAGAGTAGCCTGGGAAATTGGCTTATCCTGCTCTAGAGCCTCCCCTGCCTCCTAGGCACTTGGCTGGAATTCAAAACCCAATGCCTTAAAGGACCCTCACCTCTGGATCCTGTTCTGGTATAGCTCCACTCCACCCTGCTGATAAAAGGCCTTTGGCTGGTGCCTGCAGGGTCTTTTGTCCTTGGGCAGGGGGCAATCAACCCTCTTCCCACAGAGGAAAGGGACTGTTCTCTCCCAGTGCGCCCCTGAGATCACTACCACACCCTGGGGCCAGCTCCCCTCCTACCCAGGCATGCATACACAGCTCTGGCTTCACACTTTTGAAACCTCTGAGTTTCAGCTCCTAAGATTGCAGAATAAAAACTGGCACTGTGGGTATCCTCATTCCCCATTCCATCCTCCAGAGAGGTTTTCCTCTTGTGCTAACTTGATGTCGACTTTCACAAGCCCTGTCACTGTGTCTCCATTTTGTCTCTGCACAGAAGGGGTTCTATCCCTTCTGTACCTACATTGTTTTATCTCATCCAATTCACATACACACACCTCGATCCTGCCAACCTGTCTCCCTCCAACTGTGGAGGTCCTTCTGCCAATCTGTAGATCGATATCCTGGGTGTTCCAGGTACAGGACAAGGAAAATCCTGGTCTCCCCACTTCTCTGCCATCTTAACTCCCCTTCCTCTAAAAGAAAATTTTAATTGCTGGGTCCTTAAGTTACTTTCCTTCTCTGTTGTTTAAATTATATAACTTGTGGAACTACCATTTTGCCTCAATGTATCATAGTCTTTTTTCAAACTTTCATAAAAACTTTCAAATTTAAGATGAAAATCAATAAATATGCACTTATTTTGTAAAAGGTGACCTTCTAGGTGTCAAAGGAAGGTAAAAATTTTGTGAACTCCAAAGAGAGGGGTGAGACACATTTAGGTACGAGTGGGATTTAAGGCAGAATACTAGAAGAAACATCAACCATGTGCAGAGACTAGTAAGGGGATTCAGAAGTAGTGGAACCCACAAGTTAATGGATTTATGTTGGAGAGGAAGACATTTTTATGTTAGATCATATTTGGGACCAGCAAGTCAAAATCAACCCAAATCAGAATTAATAGGGAATTAGGCCACAATCTTCTGCACCTTTTTTTTTGGTTCTTGAGACCCGAATTAATTTGTCTGCTGGTTTGGAGGTGGGGCAGGAAATAAGAGGTGTGAGAGTTGATCTCTCCCCCTCCAGCTACTCCTCCAGCCACTGAGTGCACTGACCTTGTGGAAACCACACAGTCAGCAGTTGAGACATCAGGTGAGGCCTCACAAGCAGTAGGTAGAAAAAAAAAAAAAAAAGATAAGGAAGATGTTGGCAATTACTGAAGATGTGTGATGGTCCATGAAGGTTTGTATACTACCCTTCCCCGCATTTGTGTATGTGTGAAAGTTTCCATAGTGGAGAAAAAAAAAAAAAAATGCAGCCATAGGGAGCCTGGGTACTTGTTATGAGAAAACTCATTTTCTTCTAACTTCTGTTCCAGGCTCAAATGTGCTTCTCCCCCACTGACTGGGGGAGAATGGTGTTTGCTTCCTTTCCTTACATAAAGCCCCAGGAGACAGCAGAGTGGTCCTCTGCCCTGTAGTTATGGGAATGGCTGTTTGATACTTTGTTATTGGAGTTTAACATTTTATCTATAGAGTCTGTGATGGGGTATGTAAAGCATTAGATTGAGAACTGGAAGACTTGGCTTCCAGCAGATTTTGGAGGACATAAAACACTGTTTATTGAGTGCTTCCTCTGGGCCAGTGCTGTTGTTTAGACAATGGTCATATATTACCTTGTATATAACATTTGTAGAATAGAGATCACCTCTACCTGCACCAGTGGATTGTTTTGTGGCACAAGCAAGATAATACACATAAATGATTAGAAATTTTATAAATCTCGTAACTTATAAATACATAAGATATAAAGATTAGCATTAGCATGTATTATTTATTAAAAGTTAAGTATTTAAAAATAGCCTATTAATACAAACTTGCCAGTAAATTGTTCTTCAAAATAACTAATATCACATCATTAAATTTCCACATGGTCTTATCGAAAGAATTGTCTTTTCAAGTCATGAACCAGTAGGTATAAATGATGACTGATTAAGCCATTACATATTTTAATAAAAGCATCATTACATATAAGGGGGGTAAAATGGACTAACTAAGACTTTTCTAAGGATTTATTTCACAAAATTGTAGTGCATGCTTGATTTGCATGTAATACATAATTTTGTCTCAGAGACCTTGGCAGAAGCTTTATCCCACTAGTGCTGCTCAGTGATTTTTCTTTAGCTAAAAGGAAGAGGAGGAAGCCAGCTGCAGCTTTGACACTTATAATTGCACCCCATGTAATAGCAATAGTTATGCACGGGCTGTTTAATTTGAAAGCAACATCAGTCATGCAAATTTCACATCAATTGAAACAGAATGGAGAGAAAATTTTCTGTCAAACAGCAAAAGAGTTAAATTACCAGGATTAAGTGAAGGACATTATTTCTAATATTCTGTGAAGGTGTAGCTAGCAAGTAATGCAAAATAAAAAATTAAAAAGTATTTCGATGTAAAGTTAAAATGATACTTAATTACTAAATTGGGCTCATTTGCATTGAGCAACTCAGAACAAAATCTGGTAACACTGGCTAGCGTGTGCAGCATTTCTCGGTAAAAATTTTAATCCTAGTTTGGAAAAATACCAGTTGTAATGATGTTTCTCCTCAACATAAATTGGCTGTGGACCATAACATTCTGAAGCCAGCTAAGCTCCACATTGATGTGAGAGTGACTATTTGGGGAAATGCTATTGAGCCCTGGGGCTTGGAGAGTGATGATAACATGAATCTGTGAATTAAGTTGATGCATCTTGGTATACAATCTTTTGTTTCCTTGCTTAGAAAGGTAACTCTGTTTTTCCAATTTTACAAGTGAATCTAATTGGGCTGGAAATATTACATTTTTCTGTAATTTAAAAAATTTTCTTAATCTTCGAGGAAATCAGATAATTGTAAAAATGAAATCTGAGAACTAACTGTGGAGAAACCAAACCTAGTATAGGTACATGGCTCACTCAAGGTCATCCAACTCATTAGTACTAAAGCCGGGCCTCAAAATGAGAATGTTAGATGGAAGCCTTGCCAGGCCTTACTTTTCTTTACTGGTGCGTGAACTCTGAGGTCCTCTCTAGTTAGAGTATTACAGCCCACCATTGTACAGCTCTCTTTCTTCTTACTGCTTTTGTTTCATTTTTTTAATTATTTTTGAAAAATTTACATCCAAGTTATTTAGCATATAGTGCAACAATGATTTCAGGAGTAGATTCCTTAATGCCCCTTACCCATTTAACCCATCCCCCCTCCCACACCCCTTGCAGTGACCCTCTGTTTGTTCTCCATATTTAAGAGTCTCTTATGTTTTGTCCCCTCCCTGTTTTTATATTATTTTTGCTTCCCTTCCCTTGTGTTCATCTGTTTTGTATCTTAAAGTTCTTGTATGGGTGAAGTCATATATTTGTCTTTGACTAATTTCGCTTAGGATAATACCCTCTAGTTCCATCCACGTAGTTGCAAATGCCAAGATTTCATTCTTTTTGATTGCCAAGTAATACTCCATTGTATATTTATACCACATCTTCTTTATCCATTCATCATCCATCGATGGACATTTGGGCTCTTTCCATATTTTGGCTATAGTTGACAGTGCTGCTATAAACATGGGGGTGCAAGTGTCCCTTCGAAACAGCACACCTGTATCCCGTGGATAAATGCCTAGCAGTGCAATTGCTGGCTCTTAGGGTTGTTCTATTTTTAATTTTTTGAAGAACCTCCATACTGTTTTTCAGAGTGGCTGCACCAGCTTGCATTGCCACCAACAATGCAAAAGAGATCTTCTGTCTGCATCCTCGCCAACATCTGTTGTTGCCTGAGTTGTTAATGTTAGCCATTCTGACAGGTGTGAGGTGATATCTCATTGTGGTTTTGATTTGGATTTCCCTGGTCGTTTCATTTATTTTTTATTTTTTTACATTTATTTATTTTTGAGAGACAGAGAGAGACAGAGCACAAGTGGAGGAGGGGCAGAGAGGGAGAAGGAGACACAGAATCCAAAGCAGGTTCCAGGCTCCAAGCTGTCAGCACATTGCCCGAAGCGGGGCTCGAACTCACAAACCGTGAGATCATGACCTGACCTGAAGTCCGATGCTTAACGGACTGAACCACCCAGGCGTCCCCTGATCATTTCATTTTTAAAAGAATCTGTTTAGAAAGAAATTGGCTTGGATTGTGCTTACTATAAAATAATACTTTTTTTTTTTTTTTTTTTTTTTTTTGGAGATAGATGGAGAGGCTGGTCATTACTTTTGGAGGATACAATGTGCAACATATCAGTGTCTTCTGTATTTAGAATGCAATCGCTAATCAGATAATTCAGCATAAACAAGGGAGTTACTTCGGTGGTGCTACCAAATATCTAGGTGATAAGAGATTAAAGAAAACTAAACAATTTATCATAGAAGCACAGTGGTTTAGGATTCACCATTCTGGGTCTACAAAGACTTTTTGAAATCATTTAAAATCTTTTTAAAATAATTTCTTTTGAAAATCATTTAAACTCTAAGGGATTCAGTTTCTTCATTTGTAAAATGAGGGTCTAAAATTAGTTGACTTTAACGGTTTTTCCAGGTCTGTGATTTTGGAGTTTTGGGATTTATATCAAATTAGAACACTACAATCTAATGACACGTATGTATGTATATATTTAAAAAAAAAAAGTTTAATGTTTATTTTTGAGAGAGAGAGACTGAGAGCGAGTGGGGGAGGGGCAGAGAGAGAGGGAGACACCGAATCTGAAGCAGATTCCAGGCTCTGAGCTGTCAGCACAGAGTCCGACATGGGGCTGGAATCCATATACCCCGAGATAATGACCTGAGCCGAAGTCGGACACTTAACCTACTCAGCCACCCAAGCACCCCTCTAGTGATATTTATTAATGACACTTTCTTTCTGCCTTATCCTAGGACAACCGATACTTGTTTTTAATTTATTTTCAAACTTAATTATTGACACCATTATTTTTAAAGGTGACAACAGAATATTTTTAAAAGTGACTTTAGAGTACATATGAAAGTACTCCTCTCACATATGCATTGCTAAGAGCCTCATGCACTCTTTTGTTTCTCCATGAATCTATGGGGCAGGGAGATGCCTCTGGGGTTGTGAAGGATTCCCTTTTGAAACTGGGAACAATGATAAATCTTCAGTACAAGCTTCCACGTTATCTAAGATTCTTTACTTGAAATAAAATGGTGGTTTATATATCTTATGTTGGGCACGATGAAGTAAGTCAAATTTCATAAGCTTTGAGTTTGCATTAGAAACAGGAGGCTAAATAGAAGCGAATTCTGAACTAACTCGGATGCCTACGAGAGAAGAAAAGGCAGACTCAGACCCAAGTATACAAGTGCAGACGTATACACACACATGCATTACCTAAAAAATAAGAAAAAGGGAAAAACTTACTCTAGCATCTGCCCCAAGATAGACACAGAAGTGTAGCTTTCTGAGGAAGAGGGGGAGCCCCGGCAACTTGGGACTTTTTGCAGGGAAGGGGAGGAGGCTGGTCTCCTGGAGCATGCCCCAGTGAGGTAGCATACTGACTGGCATCTAGTCTGATTGTTAGCACCTGTGCGGCACGGCCTTCATTTTTCCTATCACCTCATGATCAATGGAAAGAATTCCCTAGACTCAAACGGTAAGCTATATTCATTCTGTCAAGTTGTCTTTATTGTTCCCCTCCTACAATTATCGGGGACTGGCCAGAGTGACCAGGACTATCGTCTGAGTGAATGAGGTTCTCAAATATAATGAAGAGCAAACACTGAGAGTTGCCGTGCGTTTAAGGGAAACTAATACCGCAAGAGCTTCCAAGTCACAAATGGAAAAACTAACATTGAGGAAATGGAGACAATAGAGGAATAAAGAAAACTCAACAATAAGCACAATTAATATTCTTAGATTTGAGCGGACAATGCATCTGTAAAAGGCATATAGTCCCCTGAAGGGGGGGGGGAGGGGGTACAATCAGAGTTCTTGCAAATAAAAACAACCCTCACCAAAACAAGACTTTTCAATTGACAGGTTAAACGGCTGAAAGGACGGAGCTGAAAACCAACTCAATATACCATAAGAAGCGGGTAGTTCATACAGAATGCCGTGCAAAATAACAAAGGGTTAATTAGAAAGTGCATTAGTTTCCTATTGCTGCCGTTACAAATGGCCTAATAGGCTTAAAACAGCCCAAATGTATTATCTTACAGTTGTGGAGGTCAGAGCCTTAAAATCAAGGTGTTCGAAGGGCTGCCTCATCCTTCTGGGGGCTTTAGGAGAGAATCTTTTCCAGCTTTTAGGGGACACCTGCATTCTTTGGCTTTGACTCCTTCTGTCTTCAACACCAACGACATAGCATCTTCAAGCGATTCTCTCCCCGTGTCTCTGATCTCTGCTTCTGTTGTCACCTCTTCTCTGGTTCTGGCTCTACTGCTTCCTTCTTGGGTCCATCCAGATAATAGAGGATAATTTTCCCATTAAGATCCTTAAGTTAATCACAACTGTGAAGTCCCTTTTTCCGTGTAAGGCCACATATTTAATAGATTCTGGGTAGCATTATCCAGACCTCTGGATTATCCAGCATTATCTGGACCTCTTTGGTAGGAAGGCAGGGGGCTTTATTCTGTCTACCACAGAAACTATGAGAAAAACATTAAAAGGAATAAAGTATAGACCTTGAATACCCATGTCCATGCAATAGCAATGTCCCAGGAAAGGAGGGAGAAAACAGATGGGAGAAAGGATCAATTAAATAAGAGGAAAAAATGTCCAGATCTGGAGAAAGCAATATGTCTTTAGGTTGAAAGGACCATGTAATACTAAGCAGGATGTATAAAAAGAGATCTACAACTAGACACTAGTGAAATGGTAGATCTCCAAGGATAAGAGATGTCTAAAAGCTTTCACAGATAGCAGCTTAAACACAAGTGAGTGGCAATCGGATTGTCATTAGGCTTTTTTAAAGCAATACTGGGTATTGTAAACAAAGAAATAAGGTCTTCAAAATTCTGAGACAAAATTATTTTAAACTTAGAACTCTATTCCTAAAGTAGCACTCGTGAGTGAAGGCTAAGGCTATTTTTGGACACGCTTGGAAAATTTTCCACCCACAGATTCCATTTGAAAGAATTACTTGAGGCTGTTTTCTAGTAAAAACAAAAGGAAGTGAAAGAGGAAGACACAGGATGCAAGTAACACCAGAGAGCAAAAGTACCTGTAAATCTAATAAAGTCTAAATGTTTGCTGCATATGACAAAAATAATAACAATTGGAAATTTAAATCACAGAGGATTTCTAATGTGGATGCTGGCAGAACTGGTGGGGGTAGGGTAGGAAGGAAGTGAAATGTAGCCAAGTTATTTTTTGTCTTACTGGGGGTGAAAAAAATATCTTAATATACTTTATTTTTTGCATTTTCTTAAGTAAAATTTTAAAAATTAAATTAGTTGGATTGATAAGATTCTGTATTAGTATATTTTGAAAGAAATATTCTCATACACTGTGGGAAGGTGTATATTTAGTCTAGTGTTTTTTAGAAGGAAATTTGGTAGTTTCTTTCTTTTAAAATGAACATATATTTTGCCCTAGCACTTTCCTCTCTAAGAATTTATCCTATGGAAGTATTTTTGTATCTGTAAGAATGTGTATATGGCATTGTTCATAATTATAAAAAATGGAAAATAATCTAAACCTATGTGGACTAATTAGATTAATTATGGACAATTATGTTCTGATGAAAAAGATCAAGTAGCTTTGAGTATTTGTAGACATAGAAATATCTTCAAATCATATATATTTTCAAACAAGCAACAGAATTACAGCTTAAATTCTATTTATTGTACATGATCCTAAAAAATTATATATATATTCACATATGTTTGCAATTATAGAGTTCTGTCTGGAAGAATACAAACCTAAATGTTAACAATTATTACCTTTGGGGAGGAGAGTTACTTGGGAGATTTGCTTTTAATTTTCACTTCCATTATTTTACAGTAAGAATATTTATGTATCATGAATATTACTCATGTAACATTTTAACATTTCAAAAAGAAAATAGCAAGATTCCTTGAAATCCCACACCCAAGGACAATTACTATGAACAGTTTGGTGAGCATACATCAGACCACTTGATTGCACAAATGAGTATGCAGATATATTTAATTTTCCATAAGTGAAAGCATACATAATACATTCTGAAGCCATTTTTAGTTAAGCCTTTTAATTTTGACATAATTGTAGGTTGACATGAAGTTGTAAGGAGTCCTACAGAGAGATCCCTTGTACATTTTACCTTGTTTATCTCAATGGTAACATATTGTAAATGTGTACAATATTACAGCCATGATATTGACATTGCAGTCAAGATAGAGAACATTTCATTTCCACAAGGGTACCTCGTATTGCCAGTTTATAGTTACACCAGCTTCCCACCACCCTCCACTTCCTACTTAACCCCTGGCAACCACTAAATATGTTCTCCATTTCTATAATTTTGTCAATGTTATACAAACGGAATTTTACAGTATATACCTTTTTAAGGTTAGCTGTTCCATCAGAATAATTCTGTAGAGATTTACCCAAGCTGTTGCATGTATCAATAGTTTACTCCTTTTTGTCACTAAGTAGTATTCCACCATTTGGATATAACCATTTGTTTAATCAATCACTTGTTGAAAAATGTCTAGATTGTTTCTAGTTTCTGGCTATTACAAATAAAGCTGTCATAAACATTAGTGTACAGGTTTTTTTTTGTTTTGTTTTGTTTTGTTTTTTTTTTTGTCAACATGAATCTCCATCTTTCTGGAATAAATACTCAGGATTGCAACTGCTAGGTAGTATGGCAGTTACATGTTTAGTTTTTAAGGAAATTGCTAAACTTTTCCAGAGTGACTGTACTATTTTACTTTATTTCTTCTTTTCCAATCTGCATACCTTTTATTTTTTTCTCTTGTTTTATTGCACTGACTAGAACCTCCAGAACTATGTTAAGTGACAGTGCTGGGAGCAGACATCCTTGCCTTTTACCTGATCTCAGAGGTAAATCATTCAGTCTTTCACCATTGAGCATCATGTTAGCAGTAGGATTTTTGTAGATACTCTTTATCAAGTTTATGAAGTTACTCTATTCTTAGTTTTCTGAGATTTTTTTAAAATCATTAACTGGTATTAAATTTTGTCAAATGCTTCTTCTGAATCAATTAATATATATGATTTTCTTTAGTCTGCTAATATCATAGATTATACTGATTGATTTTTAACTATTAAACCAGACTTGCATCACTGGAATATATTCTATTTGAACTTCATTTATGTCTTGGCGTGGATTTTCTTTGTTTTTTACTATTTGGGATTCATTTATCTTCTTAAATCTATAGGTTGATATTTCTGGCTAAATTTTGGAATTTTCAGCCATTATTTTTTCAGGTACTTTTTCAACCCTGCTTTCTTTCCTCTCTTTTTCTGTCACTTTGTTAGGTAATTGTAACATCTTTGTCATATCGGTCTTGGCATCGATTTATTGTCTTTTTCATTTAGTTTGAGATTTTCTTCGTTCTTGGTATGATGAGTAATTTTTTACTGAGAAACCTGGTCATTTTCATATTATATTTTGAGTATTATGTTCTGTATGCTGTGTCTTATTTAAAGTTTCTGTTTTAACTGACTTTTTGGATACTGCTTCAGCTGGGGAAGGGTGACTCCACCTCATTACCAACTCATGCTAGGTGGAGATAGAAGCTCAAGTTCCTCACTGGGTCTATGCTGATACCCAACAGTGGTGCTACCATTCCTTAATGCTGGGTAGGGGTGGAAATTCTGGCTCCTCTGTGGTCTCCACTGACTCCTTGGTAGGGGTAGCCTTCTTACTGCTGAGTGAGTGACTGTGAAAGTCCTGAATCTCTTCTAGGCCTCCTAGAGGTAAGGGGTGACTCACTACTGCCGGGGGAAGGTGGAGATAGGTTCCCCACATGATATCTACTGTCATTGCAGTGGGTGGGCCTCATTATCAGCCAGCAAGGGGAAAGGTCCCAGCTCCTTACTTGGCCTTCTCTAATACGTGGTGGGGTATTGGAGAGCTTCATTACAGCCTCATGAAGTTAGAAGTCTACAGTCCCATTCCACTTTTACTGGCATGAGTAGCGGTGAGATCAGAGGTTTTCTTTTTTGTTTGGCTGGAGGACAGCAGTATTTGTCTAAAAGTTTTATTCTTGATTGGCTCCCCCTTTCCTGGTTCTTTGGCTAGAGACAGTAGATATTTGTTGAGGGTATTTTTGGTGTGCAGCCATTAACGTTGGATTGCTGGCTTTTTCTGCTCCAAATCTGAGATGAGGCAAAAAGAAAATTCAGGGACCTCACCACTCTGTCATTTCTGGGTCCTGATATCCTCAGGTTGTCTGACTTCTTCCCATTTTCCAGAGTCTTTTTGTGTTTGTTTTATGTATAATGTACAGGGTTTTTAGTTTTACTTAGTAGGAGAAATAAGGGAAAGAATGTCTACTCCATCATCCTAGAGGCAAAAATCCTAATAAATCCCGATAAAGCAAAATCCATTTTTGCAACCAACTTTTTACTCAAAAATATATTGTGAAGGTCTTTCTCTTCCAATGACTACTGATTGATATCATCCTTTCAGTAGACAAATGTTATTCCATAGTTTCCTTTTTTAAAAAAGTTTATTTATTTATTTTGAGAGAGAGAAAGAGAGAGAGAGAGAGAGGGAAAGAGGGACAGAGAGAGAATCCCAAGCAGGCTCCATGTTGTCAGCGTGAAGCCTGATGTGGGGCTTGAATTCATGAACCATGAGGTCATGACCTAAGCCGAAATTAAGCTTAACCAACCAAGCCACTTAGGTGCCCCTCCACAGTGTCCTTTTAACTAATCCATTAGTAATATACATTTAGTGATGTAATAAAAAATGTAGTGATGGACACATCTTACTATTGAGGCCACATTCTCCAGTCTGTATTTCTTAAATCCAAAAAGCTATGTAAACCAAAAATATTTTACAATGTTTGGTGCAAATTTGTTTTGTACAAAATCTGACTAGAATTCACATAGGCTATTTATAATCTTACTTTATCCAACTTGCTTCAATCCTTTATGATTGCTAAAAAATGTTAAGATGTTTGATGAGGGTTTGCTGTCCAGACTGTTGGGATTGTTAAGAAACATGTGGTCTATGTATCCTATTACTTTCTAAGATGAAAATGTTTTCAACTCTAACACATGTCTTTCAAATTGTCTTAGGATAATATCCCAGGAAACTGCTTGTTAAATTTTGGGCCATACTGTCAAACTGCACCCTAAAATGTACTATGTTTTCTTAACAGAGCATAAGAGTAACCATCATTTCTACATGTTTTAACAAAAGTGGATATTGTCATACAGTAGTTTAAACTTAAATTTATTCTCTGTAGGATTATAAATAGAATTTATAAATGTACATTTCAGAAAAATCTAGAAAATACAGATAAGTATAAAGATGAAAATTAAAAGCACTTAAAATATCTCATTTCAGAGGTAATAGCTTCTAATATTTTGGCTTATTTTCATCATATCTTTTTTTAAAATACAAAATTAGAATTATATGCAGTTTACTTTTATCTTTCCATTGGTGTTTTATTGTGAATAATTTCCTCTTTCTGTAAATATTTTTATAAAGTATAATTTAAATGATTACATAGCTTTATTGAATAGACATATGCCATAATTCATGTAACTAACTCCTTATTGTTGGGCAAATGGATGTTTCCAGATTTTTCCCATTGTAATTACATTGTAATAAATATGGTTATATACATTCCAAAGTGTGAGTGTTAAAAGAATGAGGCTTGACCTCTTAAAACTGAAATTCTATCTTTTTCAAAGGTGTTCCAGTTCACTCTGATTATGGTACTGTCATTTTCATAACAGTGACCTAGAGTGCAAATTGAGAGAAATTAGTTTTAGTTTCTTTCTCTCTCACACCCTTTCGTCTTTCTCCTTTCTCACCATCTGTCCCTCCTTCCGGAAACGTTTAAATACAAGTAATTGATTTCTTTTGTTAAAAATCTCAAAGAAGAGGAGATAGATTTTTGGTTCTCACAATAACTTGAATTTCTTGTCTTCCCTTTCTTCAACTATAAAGTAAAAGAGTTGAGTTAGCTGTTATCTAAGGTTATCCCCAACTTTTACATTCTTATGTTTGTCCTTTCTTTAGGCCGTCATAATGTCACTGAGATGATGTCTTCACCATTTTTCCAGTCTTTTCCTGTTCATTTGCATGATTTTGAAGAGGCAGTTATTTTTTTTATCTTTGATTCACTAGTTTTCAATTTTCTGGCAGGTTTGTTTTCTCTGTGAGGGGTACATTCTTCAGTTACTATGTGAAGATTCTATATTTTACTTCATCTATCCTGGGGTTTGGTTAGAGAGTCAGTTACCACCCCAAATTTTCCAATACACTATGTATATACTACCTTACAGAATATGGAATATGTAACAGCTCTCTCTTTTTGTAGCCATTCAGTCTATCTGGGTCTCAGTTTCCTTATCAGTAAAACAGAGAAAATTGTCTCGCTCACAGCTTTCCTGTAAGAAGTAAATGGGGTATTGAGTGAAATGCATAGAAGTGGAGCCTTGAGCAGGAGCTGAATACAGCTAGAGGTACTTCTTACCACTAGATGGCAGAGTGGAGGCATCGAGTTTGTCCATCCTGCACTGAACCAGGTTGACCTTAGCTATTCCATACTCTATACTGTATACTATACTCTATTTCTTTTCCCACCTCCATTTATCCACTCTTCTGATTCTAGCTCCTTAGCACACAAGACCTCCAGACGTGTATTTTGAAGTTCCCCTCCTATTAGCCTGTCAAAGGAAGGTTTTTTAGTCACATAGTTTGCAATTGTCTATCCCTACTCCCCAAATACTTTGTTGGCTCACTAGCCTTGGCTACTCAGGAAGGAGGCCAAGCAGCTCAAGCCAGGAGGGATCACTGCCATTCCTGCCAAGTTAAGGGCCAATACCATAAAACTTTGTCACATATGCCTACGTGGCTCTTGACTTTTTTTTTTTTTTTTTTTTTGAGGTCTGACATCAAGGATAGCCCTGAGAGATTGAGTGTCAAGGTAAAGAATACTTTACTCTCTGAACCTGGGGAGTAGTTCACATTCAATCTTATCTCACTGGAGTGTGGGTGGTTTAGTACTTTCTAGTAGATTCCAAAACTTTCTGTAGTTTATGTGTAATTAGGACAGTTGCAGACACAGTATTCCACTGTTTGTTTTTTAGATAAACTACTCATTGGAAATCAATGCAATCAAAGCATGAATGGAGGAATACAGTTGCTGTTTTATTTGCTATGGTTAGAAGATATGTACACATTCAGGGGTAACTGTTAGTCCTGGATCAGGGCTGAACACCCACAAAAGTGCTCCAAACCAAGAGCTGTCTTTCCAAATAGGCAGAGTAGATGGTCCCCCAAAGACATGACCTACAAAACAAGAGGTAAAATTTTCTTTCTAAAAATGCCTTCCTCCTAGTACAGCTGGGATGCTCAAATTTCCACTATTTGGGTCAAGGCATTATTTCTGTTTGTGTGCCCCATAAAAGTGCATATCACTTGGGGTTATGTTTTCATACACATTTTTTTCTAGATTTAGTATGTTAGCATGAGGAATTGGATCCCCTGGATCTAGTAAGGTAAATAAATTAAGCTAAGTAATAGCTAAGCTCAAGTAAATGTCTCATAAACATGGTAAAAGACTGTTTTGATGGGGTCAGGATATTTCAGAGGAAGAAGAGAAACCAGAGCACCAGATGGTATCCAACAACATGGAGTGTCTACAAGGAAGCAGAGTAGTATAGGCTTAAGGGTCAATAGCAGGTTAAATGAGATAACGTAGATGAAGTCTTTAGGGTGGAGCCTGACACAAGGTATGTCCTCAATAAATGTTATTATTATGACAATGAGCCCTGTAAGTTGATGCTAGGGTGACAGTAGAGAACAATATAGACTTGGTTCTAGCCCTCAGGAAGCTAAAGTTGAGTAGATGAACAACTAGCTAAAAATTATAATAGGGTGTATAGTAAATACTCCTCTGGAGGAAGGTCAGAGAGGAGTGTTTGAGGAGTGTGGAGCAGGGACACACAATTCATTCCGATGAGGAGGGCTTTCCATAGAAGGTGATTTTCTTTTCTGTGAAAAAGAAATTCTGTGACCTGAATCAGGCGTGTGTGATGTGGGGAAGGGAAGAGAGGAGAGTTTCAAACACAGGGAATACAAATATGAAAATCCAGAGCTGAGACCAAGCAGGGCATGTGCTGAGAGCTGAAAAGAGTTTAGTTGTTGGGGTTGCTGTGGGTGGTTGTATTGAATGAGGCTGAAGAGGTGGGCAACAGAAGGGAGAGTGGAAAGTAGCAGGCATAAAAGACATATCTATAGTTGTTGGAAGCTGGAACTGGCTGCTCCAAAGTGAGGAAAATCTTAGTCACCAGCACAAGTCTCTAATTGTTTCTGGAACATTGATGCTGCAATCAACTTTTATTGAATTTGGGAGAAAACTGTACGTTATGATTACCACATTTATGCTCTGAATTATGTGCCACAGTCGGAATGTTGTTTCTTCTCTCCTTACAACTCTTCCTTTCCTCCTTTCCTCAGAAGGATGAGAGTGATACAAAGGTCTCTTCACTTGCATCTCTCAACATCTACTGTGTATTGAACTGTAAAGAAGAACAAGCAAGGGCCACTGAATGTAGAAGGGGACACAGCTGAATAAACAGGGAATTCGAAATTGTTACAAGTTTCAAAAAGAGTAAGTATACAGGAAAAGTAATACTATAATTCATCTCATGTCCACCCCCGTCCTCTGTGGAGCTATAAACCAATGTTAACAGATTGGTGTGTCCCCTTTCATACCTTTCTCTAAGACCAAATCCATGTAAATACATAGAGAGCTGTTTCCCTGCTTTTAAAAAGGGCTATGCTTCACACATTATTTTGAAACTTGCATTGTCATTTAATACTAAATCATGGACAACATTCCAGGTTTGGACCCATAAAAATTTCATCCAATCTTTTTAATGCTGCATACTATGCTGTAGTGTAATGCCCTGTAATTTAATTAACACTCCACTCCTGATAGACCTTCAGATTTTTCTCAGGTCACATTGCAAAATGCTATAATAAGTGTGTCTATTTATAAATTCTTACAGCTTTTGTATGGATTGTCATAGTGGGTGCCGAGAAGTGGGTTGAATGAGTCAATGTGTATGTATAGGAACTCCATATTTTCTCTTTTGAGTGTGCCCAGTGTTTTTCTTCCTTCTCGATCTTAGGAGGAGCCAATACTTCAGTTTCAGGTGGAGAGAGTAGTGATTTTCAGCTTTGACTCTCTCCAAGCTTGTCAAGGCCTCCTGTAAGCCCAGAGCACCCAAACTTGGTGGTCTTAGGACTCTTATGCTCTTAAAAAGTAATAACAACATTATCGACCTGTTTTTGTTAATAGGAGAAATATCTATCAATATTTACCATACTAGAAATTAAAACTGAGAAATTTAAAAAATATTTATATTTTCTTTAAAAATAACTAATAGATATACCTCATATTAACATAAGTAATATATTTTTATGAAAAGTATATATGATTTAGTTAGATTAACAAGACAAAAAAAGTGAAGAGTGGCATTGTTTTTTTTTCTTTTGCACATTCTTTAATATTTAGCTTAATAAAAGACAGCTGGATATTTTGAAGGGACACATGCACCCCAATGTTTATAATAGCACTATCAACAATAGCCAAAGTATGGAAAGAGCCCAAATGTCCATCAATGGATGAGTGGATAAAGAAGATGTGTGTGTGTGTGTGTGTGTGTGTGTGTGTGTGTGTGTGTATACATACACGATGGAGTATTACTCGGCAATCAAAAAGAATGAAATCTTGCCATTTTCAACTATGTGGATGGAACTAGAGGGTATTATGCTAAGTGAAATTAGTCAGAGAAAGACAAATACCATATGACTTCACTCATATGAGGACTTTAAGACACAGAACAGATGAACACAAGGGAAGGGAAGCAAAAATAATATAAAAACAAGGAGGGGGAAAAATATAAGAGACTCTTAAATATGGAGAACAAACCGAGGGTTACTGGAGGGGTTGTGGGAGAGGGGATGGGCTAAATGGGTAAGGGGCACTAAGGAATCCACTCCTGAAATCATTGTTGCACTATATGCTAACTAACTTGAATGTAAATTTAAAAAAAGCAAAAAAAAAAAAAAAAAAAAAGAAAATTAAATAAAAATTGAAAAAAGACAACTGGATTCTGATATCTGCTTCTGTATTTTGGTAAGTCATTTTGGTTGAGCGATATTAAGAAAGACTGAACTCACACAAATATGTAGCAGGAAAACAGTATTTTAATAGAATTTGGAGATAATTGTGTATATTCTTCTTTGATACTATGTTGAAATTTGACAAGTGGTAGTTTTCATAAAAGTTATGAACAACATGGAATATGAAACCATATCAAATTCATTGTTCTATTTTGCTTTTTGAACAGATCTCTTACTCATACATTGAGCATTTAAAAAATGCTGGTTCCCTGGGACACCTGGATGGTTCAGTTGGGCGTCGGACTTTGGTTCAGGTCATGATCTTGTGGTTTGTGAGTTCAGGCCACACATTTGGCTCTCTGCTATCAGCGCAGAGCCCACTTTGGATCCTCTGTCCCCCTTTCTCTACCCCTCCCCCCATGCTCTCTCTCAAAAGTAAATAAACTTTGAAAAATACTGGTTCCCTGAGTTATTTAGGGTTTTCCAATGCTTGTCAAGATCACCACCAATCTCATCAGAAAAGTATTTCAGTAGCAGGAAGATGTCAAGATCCTAGTAAATGACTAGTTTTCTAAAATCCTAATTTCCACTTTAAATCTGAAAGGTTATCATTGGAAACGTATACTCTTGATTATTTTCCTTGAAGTGACAGACTTGATTCATTTTGAATAAAATATTTGCCAAATGCCCAATTATGAATAGCTATAGTTTGTCTGTCATTGGGTCCTTCAAGCAAATGGCACGCCACAGAGAAGAGGCTAGTTTAGCTTATAACTCAGTCTCACAGGTGATTTTTCTTCAGTCAGTCTTTTTTTTTTTTTTTAATTTTTTTAATGTTTATTTATTTTTGAGACAGAGAGAGACAGAGTGCAAGTGGGGGAGGGGCAGAGAGAGAGGGAGACACAGAATCTGAAATAGGCTCCAGGCTCTGAGCAGTCAGCACAGAGCCCGACGCAGGGCTCGAACTCACATACCTCGAGATCGTGACCTGAGCCGAAGTCGGACGCTTAACCGGCTGAGCCACCCAGGCGCCCCCTTCAGTCAGTCTTTATATTTCCATTTGCAGCAGCAATGCTTTATACATACTTGTTTATTTCTTCCCACAAAATATTAAAAATATGTGTATTCAGTGGTCAAGATTCAAGAAAATCAGTACATTTTCCTGCATCATAAAGAACATTCTTAAATGTAACTTTTTCTTTTCCCCCTGAAAGGGTGTTAACAGTGAAGAAATTAATTATTACTTCAGCAGTTTGGTGTGAGTGCCTTGATTCCTGCTCAGGCCTTAATTTTAGTTTTAGCCTCCATGGCTTTTACACCATCAGTGCAAATGCCAATACTGTGAAAAAGGCAATAGATTTTGGTCTTATTTTGAAAATATTTTGACTTCATTAAGCCCCTGAAAATGTGTCAGGCATCCTCAAGGGTGCATCCACTGTTGAAAAGCACTATTCTAGATCAGTGCTTCTCAAATATTAACACGCACACAAATTGCCTAGGGATCTGTATTTGGATACAGATTTGAATTCACTAGTCTTGAAGTGGGACCTGAAAGTTGCATTTGTAACAAGTTCCCAGGTAAAGATGATGTTTCCTGTAGGTGGCTACACTTTCACTAGCAAGTCCCTAAACCCCCACAGTTTTAAAGTAATTAAAATGGAATGAAATTAAGTACTCAGTTAATCAGTTGTACCAAGCATATTTTGAGCACTCAAAGGCATGTGAGTCTAGTGGCCACCATATTGGTCAGAATAGAGAGCATTTCCATCATCACAGAAAGTCATTAGACAGTGCTGCTTTACACAGTTTCCATGGAGTTGATAATGACAGGCTTATGTAAGTGATTTTATTTAAATATTAATCAGAAGCTAGTCTTCAAAACATATGTGGAGGTAACTTATTATGAGTAAATTCACTACTTTCCTGATCACTGCAACAAAGGCAAATAATGTAGAATTTTAAAAAATGGTTTAAATTCACAAAGCTTCAAGTTGCCGGATGAATTTCTCGCAGAGTCCCTAGTGCCATGCCATGTCTTTATGGGCTGTGTAAACTGATATTGCCAAGACTGGTGCATGATATTCCATGTTTTCTCTTTCTTTTTTTTTTTTTTTTTTTTTTTGTGGAAGAAAAGAATCTATTTAAAAGATAAAATTATTAAGAGTAACTGATATGGAGAGAGAAAAATCCTTACTCACTGTAAGTGATTCTCCTAAGAAAACCATGGTCCTCCATACAAGTCACAAGCAACAATTTCAGTGACCAAAGCTCCACTGGGGAGAATAAAAGGTTATGCCTCAAAGGTTAGCAGGCGGGATAGTGTTTCTCCTGGGCACATGCCAGTGCAGACAGCGTGCTGAGAGGCATTCCTTGGAGTTCACTTGGGCAGTTCTTGCTCTGATGAGAGCTGGCCAAATTCTGCATACCCCACCTGACTCAAGGAAACATTCCAGGGTAGGCTTTCCAGAAGCATTGCTTGTCTGCAAAGTTCGCAAGCTGAGACGAGCCTAGACGGAGGGAAGAGCAAGTAAAAAGCTAACAAAAATGAGAAGAGGAAAGTGGGGAAGGCTGTTGTAGACTGAACGATGGGCTCTTCTTTAGGTTATATTCTGTTGCCTCTATATCCATAAGTACGGTTTGCTCTATATTTGTAAGGAATAAGTTGTGAATGTAGCATCCCTGAAACATAGCTGGTTATTTGGAGGCTATAGGAACATCCCAACAGCAAAACAAGTAGCCTTTTGTCAAGCATTCCATTTTTGGGGGGAGGGAGTGGAGAGCACAAGCACGGGGGTCAGAGAGAGTGAGACAGAGGATCTGAGGCAGGCTCTGCGCCGACAGGCTGACAGCAGCCAGACCAGTGTGGGGCTTGAACTCATGAACCAGGTGACCATGACCTGAGCCAAAGTCAGACGTTCAACTGACTGAGCCACTCAGGTGCCTCCAAGAATTCCAGTTTTAAAAGCAACTATGGTGCTGGATGTTCTGGGAGAAGTGAAAATTCCTACCCCTATTATTGGTCTCTCTCTCTTGAAAGTTTTTTTTTAATTTATTTTGAGAGAGCATGCCTGCATGAGCTGGAGAGGGGGAGAGAAATAGAGGGAGAGAGAGAGAAAGAGAGAGAGAATCCCAAGCAGGCTCCATGCTGCCAACACAGAGCCCCATTCAGGGCTCGATCTCGTAAACCATGAGATCATGTCTGACCCAAGATCAAGAGTCAGAGGCTTAGCCGACTGAGCCACTCAGGCACCCCTGATCTCTCTTTATGTACCTAACATTCAATTCTTCAGTGAGAAATAATTGGAGAAAAAGAGTGCTTCATCCATCTTGGCTACCGGTTTGCGGGTGTCCAAAAGCACAAGATTAGTAACTCTTGTAGCTTCATCCTCCAGGGTAGGAGCACATGCTGTTCTTGTCAGTTCAGTTCTCCTTTGGGTAGATGTGTCTTGACTTTGAAACTTTTCAGACATCAGTAGAATACCCCCACGAGGAACAGTCTGATGAACTCCGTTGGAATTTACAGCTAAGAAGCATGTTTTTCTGCAGCCACATTAGCTGTCGATCTGTGGTTTTGAGAGTCTGGTACCATCACTCCCGCGGTCTCCCAGCTGCCACGTTCACAACTTCAGTGCCAAATCTGACCCCTGTGCTCTGTCTTGGGCCTCGAGTCAAATCTCAGTGCGCACCATTACTGTGAGAGACCGGACTGGGGGCGTTTTTACTTGAGACAAAAAGAGGGGTATGTTAGGTAAAAAGCAGGATTTCCTTTTGCTTTCTGGTGTGGAGGTGGGGGGCTGGTGTTTTTGCAGACAACCTGCTAGAGGAGCTCCGTGCACAGTGCCTGCCACGCTTAGGCAGATGTGGCCCCTCAGCTCACACCAGTCCCCACCTGGGTCACTTGCCTCAGTTACTCTACCTGCCCGGGCCCCACATTTGCTTGTGTGTCTCCTGCTTTAGATAAAGTGCCAATCTCTTATCAGCTTCATAATCTAATATACCCATGGGTGTCAGAGTGATGACTGCTCAGCAGTGCCATGATAAGAAAAGCCAACTTGGAAACACAGGGAATTGGTGGCCAAGTTCTCCTCTGCAATTTCTCAATGAACAATTGGCATTTACTAAGAAGCTACTATGTGCCGGGCCACAGGTTGGGTGCCAGCATATAGCGGACCTTCTAAACTTGTTTGCCAAAAGAAAGGAAAAAAAAAAGGGGGATATTTTACGGAACTTCTACAACAACCAAATCTATGACTGTGTATTAGGACTAGAGGGGCTTAATATTAAATATAATGGAGTATAAACCCTGAAGGCAAGCAGGAAAACTTAGAATCCTCCACTTTTTTCTCCTTAAAGGCAAAATTGTTTGAGAGTTCCCACGTCTGCATACAGATTTTCCTTTTGTTTCTTGTTGCTTTGGCATCATTATCTTACACTTCAATGTGCTTAAAAATATTGTATAGGATTGTTATAAAATCGTGGATTCTCAGACATTAGAGTTTACTTGAGGGATTATCCAAAGGTCATTTCCCCCCTAATCATGTTTTGCCTTGAAATGCTAATTTGCATTTCTACCCTTGGGTGAAGATGCTGTTGCACTATATTTGTGAAAGATTCTAGGTATTAGCATTACTTTAAAACTGTATTTAAAGAGACTAGACAAGAGTCTTGTAATAGGTGACATTTTAATCCTGAGTATTTTCAAAGGAGACTATTAGTTCTCCCCCTGCCCCGAAGTTTACATCGTTGGTGCAACTGTTAGATAGACATCCTTGTTTTCCAGCTGAAACCAAAAGAAAATAAGGGATGTTCTCTGTATGCGCAACTGGGTTTAATTTTTTTCAGTTAGGAACAAATGCCATAAACTATTTTCGTTCAGAAAGAACAGCTCATCATCAGTTCTAGAAAAATGAAGATGACAGACATTTATGAATGTGTTAAGTGATTGTTCTAATATATTCCTACTATAAAAGCAATTTATTCAACTAGTTAAGAGTGTATTTTACAATTATTTCAGTCTTCAAAGATGAAGTGCTACCTAAATTTGGTAATTCTCTAGGAGGCACTCCTGGGGTCATTTTGGCCAATGTAATTGACTGGTAGTAGAAGCTCTTAAAATGTTCCAGGAGAAAAATCATCCTTTCCAGTTTCTACCAATCCTTGTCTATGGCTCATTCCACTCTAAGAGCTCATTTCTTAATGGTAGGTTGAGATTAAACTGGTTCTACCTGAAGGAGCACTTAGAGGGTGCCTTCATTGAACAACTTGATAACAGGGGGCAAGAAAGGTGTGCTGAGAGGACTTCACATTTATTTATTTTTTTATTAAAAAAATTTTTTTTAAGATTTATTCATTTTTCAGAGACAGAGAGACAGAGCGTGAGTGGGGGAGGGGCAGAGAGAGAGGGAGACACAGAACCCGAAACAGGCTCCAGGCTCTGAGCTGTCAGCACAGAGCCTGCCACGGGGCCTGAACTCACAGTCGGAGAGATCATGACCTGAGCTGAAGTTGGACGCTTAACGGACTGAGCCACCTGGGCGCCCCAAGAGAGGACTTCACATTTAGATTTTTGCTGTCATCTTTAAATAATTTTACACATAACTTAAATGAAAATGAATGATGTGTGCCATTAATGTCCTTTGACTAGAAAACATTGCCTAAGGTGATATTCACCTATTCTCTTGAAACTTGCAATGCACTTGTTAATAGCACAGTTATATTGCATTGCATTTTTCTGTGTTAGAGATGTTACTTTGTCTACCATGAGGATATGAAATATATCATAGTTTTTGAATCATGTTTTGGTATTTCTTTATTGTTAAATATGAAGGACCTCAAAAAACAGAAGTGCCCTGAGCCCCTCTAGACCTCTAAGAAGCCCTGCTTGCAATCTAAAGAGGCGAAGTTATTCTTAATGGACAAGTTAGAATATTATTAGTATATAAGGTACAATTAAATAATTCAGTCACAAATTAATTACAAGGTATTTCTTGCCAGAAGCTCTTTACGGAGGCAGCTTAATGAGCATGTTAACTCTCTCCAGCGTTGTTCTGTAGCTTTGTCTCTAAGCTACCTTGTTACAGTGTTGTCAGCCAGGCTACATTATTCAGTTCCTGCAGATTTGCTTTTACTGTGTTAAGATTTCTTGGCTCTCAGCTTTTGTAGGATGCTAGAGACTCACAGAGTGATTTTAAATATCAATTATTCCAGGTCCTATATTTTAGAATTAAGAAATTGATGCCTAGAGAAGTGAAATAACTTATTCAAAAATCTCAAAGATAGTAAATGGCAGAACCAATACTAGAAATCCATCTTCTTTTTCCTTTGCGTGGCAACTCATTGGAAATGGAAGACTCTCTGGCTCTCTTCCACTGTGTGACCTTCCTCCTCCATGCACCTTATCTATAGCTTCCGGTTTTGAGCACCTTGAGTGTGAGTAAAGTGTGAGCAGTGATGAGTAGAAAACATTCATTCTGCTAAATGTTTAGGAGATTCTTTAAGATGGTCCACACATACATGTTCATTCATTGCCAACAATGTTACTTCCAAAAGGAACCTACACTCCACATGTTGAGGGGAAACTTTTAACTGGAGAGTCTGTGTTGGGTCAGATACTATGCAGTATGTTTCTTTGTATTGACTTTGAAATTAATTAAAATTAACTAGAGCATAAAATTTAACATCAGCTTTGCCTGTATAATGAAATCATCCTAATATAAGCAGTAGGACCAGACTGTGTGGCTTCACATATATTCTACCACATCAGGGTTGGGACCCTGAGTAAGTTACTTAACTTCTCTGTGACTCAGTTTCTTCATTCATAAAAAGGGGATAATAATGGTACTTATCTGATAGAGTTGTAAGGAATAAAGCAAATATTACATGCAAAGCTTTTGGATTAGTGCCTGGCACCTAGCCATTATTGGTATTTCTATAGTCTAATACAGGTTTTCTTATTGCAAAGCATGAATAATGGGAATTGTGGAGTGTGCATCTCAAATGAACATTTATAGCACTACATTTTATGTATCTTATGAAAACTACAGAAATCACAATTAAATTTGGTGAGATAAAAATTAAATCTTTTTGGGGGAACCTGGGTAGCTCAGTCAGTTGAGTGTCCAACTCTTGATTTGGGCCCAGGTCATGATCCCAGGGTCGTGGGATCAAGCCCTGTGTTGGGCTCTGCATTGGGCAGGGAGCTTGCTTAAAATTCTCTCCCTGTCTCTCTCTCCCTCTCTTTCTCTGCCCCTCTCCCCATTTCATGCTCTCTCTCTATCTCTCTAAAATTAAAAAAATAAATTAAATCTCTTTGGATGTCAAGAGACTGTCTTGCATATATATTCCCACTGGAAACTCTGGGACACCAATGGTATATATACTCTCATAACCTTTATTGTATGTTATTGCTTGCTTCAACTTTATTTTACAGTCTGCCATCAACCACAAAAAGTCTTTCCCAAAGCAATCATTCCTATGATAATATTGTTAGCGTTAATCAAATTTAGTGGTTTAAAGTGCTGATAACCTTACAACATATATCTTCAGTAATTAAGGATTTTCTCCCCATCTGGTACCAGTGGAAGTATTCTGTGGTGATTAGTCATAGGCTGTAACAAATTACATTGTATTCTCAGTGGTTGGGATTTTTTTATTGCTTAAATATGAAGGCTATGATAGTTTTTTCAGTGCCTTTGTTTTTTTCTACAGTGTTTTGTTTACAGATGGAAATGCATCAAAAAGTTCTCTCTTTCTCTCTCTCTTTTTTTTTTTTTTCTTCATATTTTAGTTTGTCAGTGGAGGATTGTGCATATGGTCCTAGTTACCATAGGGAACCAGAGACATTCCACTGAGGTCTTGGATGTTCCATATGTCAGAGTCCCAGATGGGCTGCAGATGACATTTAAAATGAAGGTTATCTTTGGGAACTTTATACTAAAACATATCAAACACAAATTGTAGGATGATTAATGTTGCAGGGGTTATTTTTCTCAATTTTTATATGGTTATGGAAGTTGTTGGTATATCTCCAAGATGATAAGCAATTATAAAAATTCAAATCCATTTTTTTATTTAAAGATTTAAGTTAAATACTCATTTTCATTTTGGAGGAAGAAAAGTACTCTCCAATTAGTGATACAGTAAGTATGAATGTACTATTGGGATTGTTAGGAGGTTTATTTTACAACTTGTCAATCAGCCACAATTTTAAAAAAACAATTACTACATCCTATTTTAGAATTATCCTATACTAGGATTTTCCAATTATTTCATAAATAATATAAATTTCCTATTTATTTCATAAATAATATTCTACCACATGTTAGTTCTTTTTTTTTTAAATTTTATTTTAAAGTGGGAGTGCCCAACGTGGGGCTCAATCCCACGACCCCGGGATCATGACCTAAGCCAAAATCAAGAGTCAGATGCTCAACCAACTGAGCCACCCAGGCACCCCTACATGTTACTTTAAAGATTAAAAAAAATTATCTTTAATAAGTTAAGGTTAATTAAGTTATTGCAATGATAAATATTTTGGGGGGAATTCTGTGGAGTTTACAAAGAATATAGAAGACATAGTATACAACCTCAAATAGAGTACAAATCGTATACAGAGATAAAATACTTAGAAAAAGAAGTAAACATAATCTAAAAACATATACATAATTACATATAGTGATGATTAAGTGCAAAAAGCAGAAAGGTGATTGGTTCAAAGACAGTGAAGTGAGAATAGTTAACTGAAACATTTGAATACAGCTATGATTAAACTAGAATGACTTTATGATTAAGGAGGATTTGTTATAAGTATATTTAAGGTTTAGAGGAGAAGAGGAACCAAATATCTCTACCCTTAGAGAGTTAATATAACCTAGGAATTAGGGGGTGTCTTAAATGTCTTTAATAATGCTGCCTTAAATTTGGGGAGGCCTCATATGTTGGCTATTATTTGGTGCCAGTCTTGTAGAGGAAGGCAGGAGTAGGCTCCATCACAAATGTTGATTATTAGCCTGAAACTATATTCTCCACTTAGTTATCTAGGCCCCATATGACAGACAATTATGGAGGTTGTTGCTAAGCATTCATAATTATTCAAAATGGTGATCTAATTTTGTTGGAGAAAATCAATGTACACCTAGGTCCCATTTCAAGGATAGTTTGTGTGGTGATTAGTTTTACATATCAGCTTGGCTAGACTGTGGTACTCAAGTTGTTTGGTCAAACACAAGTCTAGATGTTGCTGTGAAGGTACTTTTTAGATGTGATGAACATTTAAATCAGTAGACTTTGAACAAAACAGATTATTCTCTATGATATGGATGGGTCTTATCCAATCAGTTGAAGGCCTTACAAATAAAGATAGATCCCATGAAGAAGAAGCAATTCTGCCTCGATACTGCCTTTGCAGTTGAGACTGCAATATCAGATCTTCCCTGGTCTCAAGCCTGCCTGACAGACTTCGGGCTTGCCGGCCTCCATATGTGCTGAACCAATTTCTTCAACTAAATCGACCACTTTTTCTCTTTTTCTCTCTCTCTATCCTGTTGGTTCTGGTTTTCTGAACTCTGACTAATACAGTGTATGGACATTAGCTATTACTCACGGTGACTGGTCTTTCCTCAAAGACATAGTAAGATTTTACCTTTTAGAAACAATGTTGATATCACATTTTTAATGGGTACGTATAGTATAATGTTTATGATTAGCAATCATAACCTCTTTTGTTTTAGTCTTAGTTCTACAGTTGTGTGGAATCAAAGCTCACTTCCAGGAACTGGGCCATAATTTCTGCTTAGCTGAAGTCTGTCCTCTAGTAGGGATCATAAAAGCTGTATTTTCTGGTGTCTTTCATGTTCCAAAATGTTTATCTGGGCTATCGTCCTTAAATAAAAATACATTGTGGATTGAACATTAAAAAAAAAAAAAAGGGGGAAAACAATGTTGATAATGCAATCACATAGTGACCTCTAAAAGTATATATTTCTTAGTTATAATTTGATATTTATTTGTAGCATGCTCCATTGTGGCATTCTCTATTTGTGCTTTTATTACTGTCCAACTTAAGTCATAGAGAGTAGAAGCATTATGGATTCACATTTTATTTAACTTACATGGAACTATAGTTATATTTTTCTTTCCTTCCTTTCCTCCCTCATTTCCCCTCCCTTCCTTCCTTTCTCCCCCCATCCTTCCTTCCTTTCCCTCCCTCCCTCCCTCCCTCCCTCCCTCCCTCCCTTTCCTTAATCAGCTCTATAATAATATTTTGAGGTCTATTTATAATTTTAAAATATATGAACATTTTTATCTGCCATTAATAGAATACAACATATTTTAATCACAACTTCATTTCCTGATTTTAGGTCTTAAGAAATGATTTAGTGGAAATGTATGGAATTGTAGATGATCAAGTTTAAAAAACTTTATTCTAATAATATAGAAGTCGACTGATTTGTTACTTAAAGTTTTTTTTAATGTTTATTTATTTTTGCGAAAGAGAGACAGAGCATGAAGGGGGGAGGGGCAGAGAAAGAGAAAGGGAGACACAGAATCCAAAGCAGGCTCCAGGCTCCGAGCCATCAGCACAGAACCTGATGTGACCTGAGCCGAAGTCGGATGCTTAACTGACTGAGCCACCCAGGTGCCCCATACTGATTTGTCACTTTAAACTTTACCCTCAAATTTACTATGTTGAGCCATATGAAATTGCTGATATTTAACCATTTATGATTTATAATTTTTTTTATTACAAAATGATTTCTGATCCACAAAAATGGCAATTTTATCATTGAGCCCATCCAAACCTAAAGAAACTCCACTGGTAAATAGTAATACCTTCACCTGAGAGGGTGAAAAGATAAGAGCAAGTGGCCTCAAAATCCAAATGCTACCCACATCTCACTGAAGCAACCGGAAGTCTACTACCCATTGTGCCTCAAATATAAGGGAGCTTAATCCTGCAAGGTGGTCAGGCAGATGTTTTGAGTTTTCCGTAAAGAAGACATGTTGTGGACAGGGAGATTTATTGATAAATGTTAATGCTCTGATGATAGGTTATATTTTTTAAGGACAATCTGTTGAGTGATAAGGATTATAAAAATCTATCATCATTCCAGCTGAGAGGTATGACTTCTAATTGGAAAGTTAGGAAGACAAGAAGGTGTCAAACCAAACAGAAGAGAAGCTCTTTTATAAAATAGGGTAAGAAGGCCATGGCTCTGTGATTCACAGGAAAAATTAGAGTTAGAATCACAAAACAGAATCAGTAAACCGTATGATGAAAGTAGGAAGAGACACTAATCAATGTATTGTAATCATAAAGCAATTTGGCACAATTACTGTCTTATAAGAATTTTGAGAAACATTAGCAAATAATGCTTGTTAGAAGCAATATAAATACATGGCTGATTTTTTGAAAGTTTTATAATTCCAGATATTTTGCTTTGGGGAGTTATTTTTTGCTAATTATTGTCTTCCTCAACTTAAATCACAGTATTAATCCACACAAAAAGAATGTTCTAAAAAAGATAAATGGGGTGGCAGTGAAATAAGAAAAAGATGATGATTTTCTTATGATATAATACAATGTAAGTTTCCTTTTGGGGTCAGATAGGGCTGCTGCTCGGAATATATGTGGGTGAGCTACAATATTTGTGTTAAAATAATGCTTTGAATTTTGCTGTACTAAAACTTGTCATGTGGTTCATTGAGGGTCAATTCCCTCAAGTACATGATGTGCTGTGTGAAGTTTGAAACTAGTAATCTTAACGGTACATAAAATGGTAGGATTGAAATGTGGTCTGGACAAGATGCCACAAGATGAAATACCAGAAGGAAAGATGTTGCCACAGTGCTGTTTGCCTTGTAATCATCCTTATATCCATTTACTTTACTTTTTTGTTTGTTTGTTTGTTTTTAACTCAACTATAACCTAACTATTTGAGTTAATCCGGTAGATTCTTAAAGCCATCTGCTTATTTGATTTTTGCTATATAAATAATTATAGCACAATTTTTAAATGTTTAAATTAGCCTAGGAAATATGGATTAAGAAAAGAAAATTAAAGGAGATATCCTAAATATCTTTAAATTCTGGATCCTCCAGAGGAGGATGGAGAAGGCTTTTTTATGATGCTTTAGATTAGAAGTTCATCAACCAACAGTCTTCAAGTTTTGATGTAGCCATACAGGGTTTTTAAAATGGAGGCATTTCACATAAAAATCTGTTCTTTAAGCCTCTCTTGAAAACTGAGAACACTTTGGCAACACTGGGCCTGATTCCTCTCATGGCAACAACCATCAGTTTTGGAACGATAGCTACCTGCTTTAAAGAAGAGAGGTAAGCTCTGTCTTGTTTGCCCCAATGCCCCAATGTGGACAACTCCACATAACTGTTATCTAACTGGTTTCTGTGTTTTTTTGAGTTTGTGACTCAGAAAAAAAGGCATATTTTAGTTCAGCATGACAACTTTATTTTTTGAGGCATAATCGACATATAGTATTCTATTAGTTTCAAGTATACAACATAGTGATTTGATATTTGTATATATTGTGAAATAATCACCCCTGTAAGTCTAGTTGACATACATCACCATATGTAGTTACAGAACTTTTTGTGATGAGAACTTTTAAGTTCTGCTCCATTAGCAACTTGAAAATATGCGAAACAATATTATTAACTATAGTCACCACAGCATGACGACTTTAGCCTTGTAACAGTGAAACAGACTGACCCATGAGGTAGGGTCCGGTATATGAGAATCAAGAAATAAGTGTGACATTTGGCTACATGGCCTCTTAAAATTCTTTTCATCTCTAAACTCCTTTAATTCACTTTATTAACACAGCATCATTTTCTGAGAAGTGTTAGTCTTTACAAATTTCTTGTCATTTATTTAATATCTTCTTTCAAGAAAGATAGTAATTTTTTTATAGTAAGAAATAAAGACATACAACTGGCATGTTTTGGATAATGAATGGGAAGTGTGTCTCCATGAACCCAGGACCTTATTGTCCAACATATCTATTTGTTCACTTGGTGTTTATTTATTGAGCACCTTATATGTGTTCAGGGTCCTGGGAATGTAGGGCTACACCAAGTAGACAAAGTATATGCTTTTATGGGAATTTATATTTGGGCAGGGAAAATAGAAAACAAATGAATATATAAATTCAGACAGTAACAGATGCTATCAAGAAAATAACAGAGTGAATCAATCTGTGTGTGCTCCTTTAGAAAAGGTGGTCAGAAATGCCCCCAAAGAATTAACACTTACTCAGAGAATGAACAATTAGAAAGGGTTTGCTATGCAAGGATATGGGATTAAGGAACAGGAATGAGTTTGACTTCTTCAATTCACAACAAGAAAGCTATTGTAGATGTTGCCTGGTGAGCAAGGGAAAGATTGGCAAGAAATGAAGCCAAATGGTAGGGAGTGTTCTGAGTACAAAGGGAAGACATTAGATGATTTTAATCTGGGGAAGGGTGTGATCTGACTTTGGCTAATCTGTATAGAATTAACAGAGGGGCAGAGAGACCAATTGGGAAGCTGTTCTTGCAATCCAGGATGGGTGGTGATGGCAAAGTGGTGAGAAGTGGTGGGACAAGATTTATACTGAAAAGAGAATTAACAGGAATTGATAATGGATGAACTGGGAAGAGAAAGGGAAGGAGGAGAATCAGGGATGACTCCTACGTTTTTGGATTGAGCAATTGGATGAATGATTGCTAGTCATTGAAATAGTGAAGACTGGAAGAAGCAAGTTCTTCCAACAAAAACCAAGTTAACATATTAAGTCTTTTCTGGAAATGGCAGGGTATAGATATACAAGAGAAATATATTGGGTGCTAAACACAAATATACAAAAAGAATAAGATACAGTCTCTGGTCCTGGAGGGCTCACAGTGTCGTGCAAGAAACACAAATCCAAAAAGTCAATAAAAATTTATATCCACCATGGCGGAGATGTGAACAAGGTAGAAGAGGAAGGAGCTTTCAGGATCGCATTCTTTATGATGAAGAGGTAAACAGTTTTAACGAGCTCAACTGGATGTTCCATAAATGGCTAGCAGAATGACTTGTGAACTTTCCAAAAACATTCTTAATTACTGTTAACCTATTCTTTTATGGAGAAAAGACTGGATTTTATTTAATCTTTTACCGGAGATCTTATTTTCTCACATTTCAATTATCCCAGTAATTCTCCAATTATCCCTTTACATCACATCATGGAGAGAATATGAAACCTAAGAAAAACTTATTTCAGTCTGTTTCTTTCCTCTACAAATTCTAATCTTGTTTCCACTCCCTATCTCTTTTCTGTCTCAACAGCAACCAAAGCCTACCAAGTGTTTCTTAAGAGTTCATTATGAGCCAAGTACTTGTTTCTTTCCACATTCTCTTTACTTTCTGGCACTTTAACCTTTGAATATGCTAAAATTTCCAGCTGTTATTTTAAAAGCATTCTTAGACTTCCTCTCTTCCTGACTTGAAGTTTTATTTTCCTCACCATCTCCTATCTATCTCTTTCATCTTGTTTTTCATCTCCCTCTTTTGGCTTCAGTCACCAATAACCTGATAGGCTGCCATGGTTTTGCTTCCTATGATTTGGCTCGCTCTTTCCCCTGCCCCCATGTTTATCTTTCCCATTTCTTATTCTTCAACTGGAGCTTCCATATACTCCTTAGTTACCATTTCTCTTTATTTTTCTACGTTGTTCCCTGTCCATATCACTTAATTCTGTTTTCTCTAACATGCTCTCTGCCAACCATTTCTCCAGTAAATCCAAAATAAAAAATTAATATTTGAACTTTTTATGCAACTTAAAATAGTTTGATACATTGATTAAAGATGTTCTGAACATCATCGTGAATGGTTAATAATGCCAAACAGCAATGCCTACATTTTTTCCTTCTTGCTCACTGGGGTTTCCACTGAGGTATTTTCTTAAAAAAAAAAAAAAAAAAAAAAAAAAAAAAAAATCTTACTAACAACTGATCTACTTGTCTACTTGGCTGGTTTTAGTTGGACAGGGACTGAGTATAGACTGTAATTAAGTATGATCCAATAGTACCCCCAAAAAGCCAAATAAAATTTAACAAAATTAGATTTAGAGAATATAATATGACATAAATGAAGATACACATGAAGAAAAAAAAATCAATGAGTGAACTACATTTCCAAGGTCCTTCCTTTTTAATGGATATTTAAGAGAGCCCTTTATTGGAAATTCCTGTCATTGTAGATTCAGAAAGAATTGTACTTCTTTGAAACTAAACAGGTTTCCTCTTTTCATATGCACTGCAATAAAGGCTAAAGTCAAATTAGCAGCCCAAATTCTCTTCTCTCTCTTTGTCTCCACTATCCTGAAGACATTTTAAGCGCAAAAGCATTTTTTTGGCTTCTCTTTCTCAGTTTATTCATTTTGTTATTATTATTTTTTAATTGAGTACAGTTGACATACAATGTGACATTAGTTTCAGGTGTACAACATAGTGATTCAACTTCTCCATGCTCTGCTCTGCTTACCTCAAGTGTCACCACCATCTGTCACCACACAATGCTGCTGTAGTACCATTGACTATATTCCCTACACTGTGCCTTTCAGTCCCGTGAATTCCATTAGGTCCCAAAGCATTTTGTTTCCTTAACTACTACCTACTTGTAATTTGTTATCTTGTTGCATAATATTTATGTCCAGAAGCCACCCCAATAATTTCTGATGAGAGATGGGATATAAGCACGCTTTCTTAATAAACACCCTTTTCTAACCGTTTGGTGTCACTGTTCACCCTGTTTCTACTTCAGTCTTAACTGACTAGAATATGAACCATTTGGTTAGAAAATCTGTCACATTTGGAAAGCAGCAGCCAGTCGGAGAGAAATTAAATTGTTTTTCTTTGTCTGCCTACTGTTCCAAGTTTCTGCTGGTGTTGCCAGTCATTTGGAGAGAGAAGTGTGGAGCTTGTTCAGCTGTCAGTGAGTGTGAAGGAGGTTGGGTGGAAGCATGCCAGCTTCTGCTTTTTGCCTTGGAGTCAATAACTGAAGGCCGGGGAGGCTCTGGGGGAGGCTCCACCAGGTCATTCTTGGAGAAAGCAGCTGATGCTTTCTGAGGAAAGAATGCTTGGTCACTATTGTGAAACTGATGGCATTGGTCTACTAGGCAAAGCTCATATTTTCCACTTTTATATCTCTGCCACTAAAAGTCTTTGTGGACAAAACAACCCTAAGGAAGACTCTCCACTGAAGCTGAATTTGCCATAAGGCTGGTTCAGTCATCCAACATTGGGGAGATGCTGAAATAGTAAGAATTGCTTTGTGTGAGTCAGTCCCTTGAGATGGCCCTGGAGTGTTAGGTCAGATCCCTTTGTATTGTATGAGGACAACGTGGAAGGTATTAGAGGTGTAGCTCTCAAGTGTGATAGGAACGAGAAAGGCATGGATGGAGTGAATACATACCGGATTGAAAGAAGTTATTGAGGAAAAAACTAATCTATGGAGAATCCTGAGAGATAAATGAACCATGGAGCTCACTAAAAAATATGGAAAACTAATAGTATGTGATATTTAAGTTCAGAGACCAGTCTGTCAGACATTCAGTGTTAATGTGTATTTATTTTCAGATTTATAGCAGAAATCAGTGAGTCAATTGCTGGGAAATTAGTCTTGTTGGCTTTAGGACTGTGACCCTTCCTATAGGAAAAGCATGTGTTTGGAACTCTTGTAAGGAGAAAATTCTTCTTCCTCTCCCTTTTGATGTTTATTTAGTGATTATCTGTACTACTATTGCAAGGGCTTTGGATGCATTTTATCATTTAATATTTAACAAGTTTATGATGTCAACTCTATTATCACCTCCATTTTCTTTTTTTTTTTTTAATATAATTTATTGTCAAATTGGATAACATACAGTGTATATACTGTGCTCTTGGTTTTGGGGGTATATGCCCGTGATTCATCACTTACACACAACACCCTGTGCTCACCCCAACAAGTGGCCTCCTCAATGCCCATCACCATTTTCCCCTCTCCCCTGCCTCCGCCCCCCCATCAATGCTCAGTTTGTTCTCTGTATTTAAGAGTCTCTTACGGTTTGACTCCCTCCCTCTCTGTAACTATTTTCCCCCTTCCCTTCCCCCATGGTCTTCTGTTAAGTTTCTCAAGTTCCACATATGAGTGAAAACATATGATATCTGTCTTTCTCTGTCTGACTTATTTCACTCAGCATAATACCTTCCAGTTCCATCCACGTTGCTGCAAATGGCAAGATTTCATTCTTTCTCATTGCCAAGTAGTATTCCATTGTATATATAAACCACATCTTCTTTATCCATTCATCAGTTGATGGACATTTGGGCTCTTTCCATAATTTGGCTATTGTTGAAAGTGCTGCTATAAACACTGGGGTACAAGTAACCCTATGCATCAGCACTCCTCTATCCTTTGGATAAATTCCTAGTCATGCTATTGCTGGGCTATAGGGTAGTTCTAATTTTAATTTTTTGAGGAACCTCCACACTGTTTTCCAGAGTGGCTGCACCAGCAGCATTCCCACCAGCAGTGCAAGAGGGTTCCCATTTCTCCACATCCTCACCAGCATCTGTAGTTTCCTGAGTTGTTCGTTTTAGCCACTCTGACTGGTGTGAGGTGATATCTCAGTGTGGTTTTGGATCACCTCCATTTTCTGAATGAAGAAACTGGGGCTGAGAAAGTTATTGAAGCAACTTGCCCAAGGTTACGTAGCTGGAAAATGGCAGAACCAAGTTCAATCAAACACAGATACTGCTCTCGGTTGTTTACCATTGTGCTATATATGTTTCATTCATGATATAGGTGCAAAAATGGAGGTAGAAAGTTATCTTACCCTTAAATCTGTTAGTTATGTATAGACTAACATTTGAAAGCGATTATTGAGACATTGATACATTTTTAAGGAACTGAGGAGACACAGGGGGAAAATGCCCTCAGCATAGAACTTTGCAAGACAATGTCAAACATGACTGCAAGATAAAACAGTTTGCATAGAGAAGGTAGAGCCTGGCAAGGTACTATATACAACATTATGGACCTACTTATATACTAGGCTCATCTGTTTCATGTTTCATGGCTTTGAAAATAGATTCTATCACTTACTAGTTGCGTGACCTTGTTCAATTTACTTCATTTCTCTGGATTTTATTTTTTTAATTTGTAAAATAAGGATAGTAACTACACATACGTCATAAGTTGTTGTGATGATTGAATGAATTCGTATATGGTCTGATGCAGAGAAAGTTCTCAAATGTTAGCTACCATCATTGTAAGCCCCACCATCATCTCACTTAATTCCTTGTAATTCTCACATTACTTACTACATGACAGGCAGTATTCTAAGCACTTCATATTTATTAACTCAGTTCATGCCTATGACCTACATGGTGGGCATTGTTATCATATCTATTTTATAAGTAAGAATACTAAGGCAGTACTTTGAGATGTTTGGCTCTAGAGTTGGTTTTCTTTCTTTCTTTCTTTCTTTCTTTCTTTCTTTCTTCTTCCTTTTTCTTAATGTTTATTTATTTATTTTGAGACAGACACACAGAGAGAGAGAGAGAGAGAGAGAGAGAGAGAGAGAATCCCAAGCAGGCTCCATGCTGTCAGCATAGAGTCCCACATGGGGCTTGATCCCACAAACCATGGGATCATGATCTGAGCCAAAATCAAGATTCAGAGGCTTAACTGACAGAGCCACCAAGGCTCCTCTGGAATCAGTTTTCTTCACCACCATCCTAAGGCTCACACATATTATATGCAGTCAACCAAACCTCAGACAGCTAGAATGGGCCACAACTGGAATTGGACTGGTATTTTCCCACTGGAAGACTAGACTGCTGTTTTTGCTATAATTTGGAGACTGATGAGAGTTGAAGGATTAAAAGGAAGATTCTCTCTAACAATCAGAAATATACTAACATTGCATTCCAACACAGGATACCTTCTAGCATGCCCAAATCAGATTTTGGAAAAGAGAAGATAAATACACAGGGAAAAAAAGGCAAATAAAATGCTCAAAACAAACAAGAAGATAAGTTATATTAATGAAACAACATAAGCTAACAAAATGAATTAAAGGAACCTAAACAGACAGATTCACAAAACTAAACCCTAAAAGCTCATTTTATCATGATAAACCAAACCAGGAGTAAAATAATTGAATTATGTTTGTTTCCTTTTTTTAAAATTTTAATTCCACCAGTATTACAACTGTATAACATACAGTGTTATATTAGTTCCAGGTCTACAATATAGTGACAATTCAACAATTCTATACATTGCTCAGGGCTCATCATGACAAGTGTACTCTTAATTCCCTTCACCCATTTTACTCATGCTCCCACCCACCTCCCCTCTGGAAACCACCCATCAGTTTGTTCTCTATAGTTAAGAGTTGGTTTTTTGGTTTGTCCCTTTTTTTTCTTCATTTGATTATTAAATTCCATATATGAATGAAATCATATGGTATTTGTCTTTCTCTGACTTACTTCACTTAGCATTGTACCCTCTAAATCTATCCACCTTGCAAATGGCAAGATCTCATTCTTTTTTGTGGCTAATATTCCATTATATATTATATGTATATGTATAATATATATAATACACACATCTTCTTTATACATTCTTCTTTATCCATTCATCTATTAATGGATACTTGGGTTGCTTCCATAATTTGGCTGTTATAAATAATTCTTTAATAAATATAGGGGTGCATATGTCATTTTGAATTTGTGTTTTTGTATTCTTTAGGTAAATGTCCTGTGTTGTGATACTGTATTTTGGTTTTCTGATGGTATTCAGTAAAAATTCCCGTCAAGTTGTAATAAACTTACAGAGACATAAAATAATTCAATTCTTGTATCAGATCAGTTTTTGTAACAGTTCAAATTCAATGAAAATAATTTCCATATACCTTTGTGAAGATTAGAATTGGAAGTGTTTTAATGTTCTTCATAGACCAATTGTCACTTGTTGAGTGTTCAAAAGACTATCAAAATGTCTCCAAATATAGTGCCTACAAAAACCAACATGTGAATAAGAATGATTCTTCTATTCCAGATTTCTGCCTCCCTTTCTGTCTTTGTCTCCCACTCTGCAAAACCAGGAAAGATTATTCATTAGACATTTTATTTTGTATTGTTCCAGTTGCTGGGGATCCAGTGAAAAAAAGACAAAGACAAACCAGGTCCCTGCTCTCCTAAAATGGCAAAAAAATAAAGCACTGGAAAAAAAAAAAAGTCTCAATGCAAGACAATAGTAACAAAAATGCAGGTAGTCATCTTTTTAATGCTGCAACTATTGGAAATAATAATAATAATTAATATATAATAGGTAACACTTATTGAGGACTTATTTCTGCAATGTGTCGCTAAGCATTTTATATACAGTATACTCTGAATACTTACAATTCATTCATTTAGTAAGTGTGGAGAGCCTACTTCGTGCCAGGTACTCTTCTAGGATCACCCTTCATCGGTGAACAAAAGAAAGCCTGGGCTCTGCTGAAGTTTGTATTCTGGGACTAAATAAGTACTAGAAAATGTTTTTGTTTTTCTTTTTTAATAAAAGATCTTATGATAAGCGTTCTTATCACACACGCGAAGGTGATAAAAGGGGCAGGAGGAAACTTTGGGAGGTAATGGGTATGTCTATGACCTTGATGATGGTGATGGTTTCATGGGTGTACCCTTATCTCCAAACTCATTGAATTATATATATTAAATAAGTACAACTTTTTACATGTGCAATAACGTGGTTTAAAGAAAGATAAGTTTTGTGCGTTGGCAAGCTGACACCAGTTGGTGCTAACTGGTGTAAGTTGGCACCATTAGTTAATGGTGAAATCCGGGAGAGAAGTGGAGTGCTGGGGAAGGAGAGCTAATCTGGACAAAAGATGAGGAGATCAATTTCTAACAGGTTGAATTTGAGGTTACAGTAGTTCATCCAAATGGAATTGCTGTGTGGCTATTTGTAAGGAGGGGCTTGTGGGAAAATAAATGGAGATAAAGACTTGGGGATTACCTTCTCAGGAGATAGGTGAAGCAATGGTGTTATAAACTCACTGACTGACAGAGTGTGAGAGAAAAGGATGGAGAGCGAAGGACCCGATCCTTGAGAAACAGGAAAGGGCAACATTGAGGAGTGGGAATGATCTAAGAAGAGAGAAACAGAGCAGTCAGAGAAAGAAGAAGAGATCAAGAGAGTTCTAAATGCAGCAGGGAACTCAAGAGTAGGAAAGACAGGGGAGCATAGTTATTTTTTGGCAAGAAAATGGTTGCTAGTAATATCAAAAGAGCACCTTATGTTGAGTGGAAACACAGGAGTGCAGAAACCAAATGCCAAGCATGGAAGGGTTGGGCAGGCAAGAAATGGAAGCAGCCAGTACAAGGAAGCAGAGATAGGATGATAGCTAGAAAGGAGTGTTGGACCCATTTCAAGAACAAAGTGGCACCACTCTGTTCACATCTAGTCTCTGGGTACCTAAGACTATTGAGACAGAAATTGGTATTAGCTCAGTGAACACAATTCCTTATGAAATATTGAAAAATCCATTTTTTTTTTCTGTATAGTAGTTGGCTTTCTGAAAACAGCCAACCCCCCCAGAAGAGACCTAGGTATCAGTTTTTGAATATGAATTACAAATCTGTGCCCTCCAATGTGAAAGCTTTATTTTCCCATCTCCCTTCACATAGTGATTTATTTTTGCTGTCAGTCAGAAGGGAAAATTGTCCTCTGGTAGGTAGCAGGATTTGAAATAAGGGAGAAAATGAAACATACTCTGTCACAAGGTTGCATTTGTATTAGGAAAATATCATTTTGGCAGGAGAGACAGTGTAATTTGTCAAGCAGATTAATCTTAGGAAAATGATTAGGAAAGTCCTAATCAAATGGCGAAGACTTTAATATATCTCTTGGATAGACAGATTGGCCACAGCTCTGTAACTGCTTTGGGAGTGAAAAGAGACTTAGGCTATCTGCAAGAATCTAATGGGTGGAAATCATGATAAATTTGGGGAAGCTGCATAATTAGATTTGTTCAGTATTGGTCTGTTCCCACTTTCAGCAATGCAATAGAGCAAGTAGAAAATGCTCATTTAGAGCATAGCCTATGTATAATATATTAACATTCCTTCGATCAATCTCTGAGGTTCTTAATGGCTAGAAAAGTAGAGAAATGATCAGAATAATTTTTTCTTTCTCACTTTTTCCTTTCACCCTTAATTATATTTATATATTAATTCTATTTCACCCTTAATTATATACATATATAATATATATAAATATATATATTAAGGTTTATTTATTTTTGAGAGAGAGCATGGGTGGAGAGAAGGGGAGAATGGAGAGATAGGGGGACACAGAGTCCGAAGCAGACTCCAGGCTCTGAGCTGTCAGCACGCAGCCGGACGCGGGGCTCAAACTCACAAACTGTGAGATCATGACCTGAACCGAAGTCAGGCAGTTAATCAACTGAGCCACCCAGGTGTCTCTAGGTCTGTTATGTTTTTAAAATAAGCAAAAAGGAATTGATGGAGCAAATTCAAAACAACACACAAGCACTGAATTTTTTTGTCAAATATTTTAGTGCTATTCCAAATGAAACTTTAAATTATTGGCAAATTTATTCTGATTCTGCTCTCTAATCCTTGTCTCACTAGGAAATCTTTCAGGAAATATTTGTTTACTGATAGATGCACAAAAACTATGCCTTCTATGCCAGCACTTCTCCTCTTTTTAATTACTAAAATGGTGGTAATGGTAAGTAGTTCTAGAACACAGAGGTTACTTGGCTTTGGTCGTTTTATCACTTCAGGGTTAATACCAACATCTGTGTATCCCCAGAATAGGACTTTATGAGTGGTAAACAGTCATAAAGCATAGTTCAATGTATTCTCACGGAGAACACCGTCACATTTTCAACTGTAAAGAAATAGTTTAAAAATCCTATAAAGAAGCCAAGTGGACCGAATTTAAGAGCTCAACATATATTGCTAATTATCACAGAATCATTATCCAATTCCCTGGTTATTTGCTGATTTGGGAATCTTAAATTACAATCTGAATACAGACAGGTTATATCCAGTGTTTCCAGCTCACCGCAGACGCTGTTTGAGCGATGGAGCCTCTAAGGGGTAGGGGGCAGTCTACGGAAATACAATACACGTGCTGGGTGCTGCCTAAAGTGTACATAAACTGCCACTACTTTATCAAATTGTAATATCTCTCCTTTCAAAGTCTTAGACAGCTTGTGCATACCATCTGCTCTTTGTCTGTATTCCTTCTGTGCTTTTCTTCATCTAGAAGAATGGTTCTTGAAATTCTTACAGGACTCTTTAAAACGCTTGCCACATATTTTGAGAAGCATCTGGTTGGAAGACGTCCTGCTTTCTGTATTTGTTCCCAGCTGTCTGGCGTGTGCCATGTTTCTCGTGAATCTAGTTTTGTTAACTTTTGGGGTAAATGCTTTTGCATCTGCTTCAGCACATATTTACGGTGAGACTAATAGCCCAAAGCAAGTTGCTAAGGGTTGTATAAGTGAAAGACTCAGTGTCAGGAAAACTTGATTAATTTACCCGCCATCTAATTTGCACAAGGTTACCTGGAAATTGGTGTTTGTTTCTTTTGCTTGATGATTTCAAGATGGACCTTGTCCCTTTAAGGAATCCTGGATACCTTGAATACTTTCTCAAACATCTGCTCTGGTTTCATCAGGGAGACTTTGGGATAGCTATAATTCACATAGCTTTCCTTCAGCAAACAAGGCACCTACCTGTCAGTAAGACAAATTTTCCAAGGAGCTAAAAAATGGAGAGTGTTATAAAGGAGCTCTGAATCTTAAAAGGGACAGAACTTTCAGTTAAAGTAGCTGTGGAAGGTTGTCTGTTGCTGGTTACTTTTTTTTTAATTTTTATAATCTTTTTGTATTAAATCTTTAAATTGGGGAGCCCAGTTGGCTCAGTCAGTTGAACGACCAACTCTTGATTTCGGCCCAGGGCATCATCTTGCAGTTTGTGAGTTCGAGCCCCACATCAGACTCCGTGCTGCTGGTGTAGAGCCTGCTTGGGATTCTCAATCTCTTTCTGTCTGCCCCTCCCTTGCTCATGTTCTCTCTCTCAAGATAAATAAATAAACTTAAAAAAATCATTAAATTAACATGCACACAGTAAAAATTTGGAAATTTCAAAACATATAAAGATGAAAATTAAAATCATGCGTAATGCCTAAAAATAATCATCACAATATGATGATAACTAACACTTATATGGTATTACCATGTAACAAGGAGCGTTCTAAATGCTTCACTTCCATTAATTCTTTTGACTCTCATGTTGACTTTAATGAGATAGATACTATCATTATCCTCATTACAGAGATGAGTAGAGTGAAGCACAGGTTAAGTTACTTGCCCATGCGTACTTGGCTAGTCAATGGCATGGCCAGGATTCAAATACAGGCAGACTAATTCCAGGGTCTATCCCTTAACTGCTAGGCTGTGCCATTAACCCTTGTTTATCCCTATTCACACTTAACATGAAATTCCTTCCAGACTGCTTTCAATCAAGGTTTTAAAACAAGGTTGAAAGCAGAGACCATGTTCATTTGCCTTAATTGTGTTTATTTAATCTTGTAACAAGTTTTTCCCTGCACTATCTGCAAACATTTGGTAAGCATCTTTGTAATAAAGATCTGTTCATTCAGTAAAGGTGCTGAGACCCCCTTCTTCACATATCACCCAATTACAAAAGTTTGCTTTGCCTACTGAGCAGTCATAGTACAGATGGAACAGTGCAGAATGCCAGGTCACTGCAGGGTGGTCAGAGTGCATGACCTTTGGTCAATCCCTTAGCCTCCTTACATCTCAGTTTTCTCACCTATAAAATGGGGCAAGGATATCGATAGTCTGGAGTACAAAGTTGTGGCAACTGAGAGATACACCTGAGAAGTGTGTTTAGGAAAGTATATAGCTGTTTACAAATGTCAGCGATTACTTTTAATAATAATGAACATGCTCAACCATGACTGGCACTTTCTAGAGGAAATTCTGTCTGAGGCAGAGGAGGAGAGAAGAGCGGTTTATTAAAGAAATTAGCATAAAACATTGAGAAACTACTGTAGAATAATTCAGTAATGGTGATGGAAGCACTGGAAAGAAAAATCACCAGCACAAATAAGATTTCCATGTCTTTCCTTTCAGACTTTTTTCTATCAACTTATAAACTTTTCTAATTAAAATTTTTGTATTCAAGTAAAATTCGCACACAGTGTTATGTTAGGTTGAGGTGTACCAGATTAGGATTCAATAATTCTATACATTTCTCAGTGCTCATCAAGATAAGTGTACTCTTTTTTTTTTTTTTAAATGTTTATTTATTTTTGAGAGAGAGCGAGAGAGCGTGAGTGGGGTTGGGGCAGAGAGAGAGGGAGACACGGAAACCGAAGCAGGCTCCAGGCTCCAAGCTGTCAGCACAGAGCCTGATGTGGGGCCCGAACTCATAAACCATGAGATCATGACCTGAGCTGAAGTCGGACCCTTAACCGACTGAGCCACCCAGGGGCCCCAAGATAAGTGCACTCTTCAACCTCTTCACCTATTTCACTCATCCCTCACCCACTCTGGCAACCATCAGTTTGTGGTGTTTGAGTCTGTTTCTGTATTTGAGTCTGGTTTTTGTTTGCTTGTTTGTCTCTTTTCTTCCTTGCTTGTTCATTTGTTTTACTTCTTAAATCATAAGGTATTTGTCTTTCTCTGACTTACTATACCCTCTAGATCCATCCATGTTGTTGCAAATGGCAAGATGTCATTATTTTTTATGGCTGAGTAATATTCTATTATATATATACACCACATATTCTTTATCCATTCATCTATCAATGGACACTTGGGTTGCTTCCATATCCTGGCTATTGAAAAGTTGCAATAAACATAGGGGTGCATATATCTTTTTGAATTAGTGTTTTAGTTTTCTTTGGGTAAATAACCAGTAGTAGAATTACTGGATCATATAGTCATCCTATTTTTAATTGTTTTAATTTTTTTTTTTTTTTTTTTTTTGAGAGAGAGGGAAAGTGCATGAGCAAGTAAGGGAGAGACAGAGAGACAAGGAGACAGAGAAGGCTCTGTGCTGTCAGCGCAGGGCTTAATCTCATGAACCATGAGGTCAGGACATGAGCCAAAATCAAGATTCAGAACTTAACTGACTGAGTCACCGGGATGCCCCTATTTTTAATTTTTAAAGGAACCTCCATACTGTTTTCCACAGTGGCTGCACCAATTTGCATTCCCACCAAAAGTGCATAAGAGTTCCCTTTCTCCACATCCTTGCCAACACTTGTCATTTTTTGTGTTTTTTATTTAAGCGATTCTGACAGTGTAAATTGATACCTCATTGTGGTTTTAATTTGCATTTTCCTGATGATGAAAAGATGTTGAGCATCTTTTCACATATCTGTTGGCCATCTGTATGTCTTCTTCAGAAAAATGTCTGTTTAGGTACTCTTTGCCCAATTCTTAATTGGATTATTTGTTTTTTAGAGTGTTGAGTTGTATAAATTCTTTATATATTTCGGATAGTAACCCCTTATTGTATGTACCATTTACAAATATCTTTTCCCATTCAGTAGGTTGCTTTTGCTTTGTTGATGGTTTCCTTTACCATAGAAAAGCTTTTGATTTTGGTGTAGCCCAGTGGTTTAATTTTGCTTTTGTTTCCCTTGCTAGAGGAGGCATATCTAGAAAAATGTTGCTGTGGCTGATGTCAAAGAAATTACTGCCTACGTTTTCTTCTAGGAATTTTATGGTTTCAGGTCTCACATTTAGGTCTTTAATCCATTTTGAGTTTATTTTTGTTTATGGTGTAGGAAAGCATTTCAGTTTCATTCTTTTGCATGTTAATTTTCAGTTTTCCCAGCACCATTTATTAAAGAGATGATCTTTTCCCCATTGTATATTATTGTCTCCTTTGTCATAAATTAATTGACCATATAAGCGTGGGTTGATTTCTGGACTCTGTTTTGTTCCATTGATCTACATGTCTATTTTTGTGCCAGTACTATATTGTTTTGATTACTATAGCTTAGATTACTACAGCTACTATATTTTGAAATCTAAGATTGTGATAACTCCAACTTTGTTCTTATTCAAGACTACTTTGACTATTTGGAGTCTTGTAGTTCCATACAAATTTTAGAATTATTTGTTCTAGTTCTGTGGAAAATTCTGTTGATATTTTGATAAGAATTGCATTAAGTCGGTAGGTTGCTTTGGGTAGTGTGGACATTTTAACAATATTGGTTCTCCCAATCCATGAGCATGGAATATCTTCCTGTCTGTTTGTGTCATCTTCAATTTCTTTCATCAGTGTTTTATAGTTTTCAAAGTGCTGATCTTTCACCTCCTTGGTTAAATTTATTCCTGGTTATTTTATTCTTTTTTGGTGCAAAAATGGGATTGTTTTCTTAATTTCTCTTTCTTCTACTTTATTATTAGTTTATAGAAATGTAGTGGATTTCTGTATATTGGTTTTGTGTCCTGTGACCTTACTGAATTCATTTGTCAGTTCTAGTAGGCTTTTGGTGGAGTCTTTAGGGTTGTCTATAAAGTATCATGTCATCTGCAAACAGAAGTTTTACTTCTTTCTTACCCATTTATGTTTCTTATTTATTTTTCTTGTCTGATTGCCGTGGCTAGGACTTCCAATACTATGTTGAATAAAAGTGGTGAGAATGGACATCCTGATCTTCTATCAAGATCTATTTCTTAAGCTTATTATTTAGCTCCTCTCAACAATATGATCAATAGATTGCTTAATCAACTGCTTTCATTTTCCTCCCTTTTTGATTTGCTACTGGCCTTTTCATTTCTCCCTTTTTAAATTTGTCCCTTGCTTACCTAATTTTTCCCTTTTCTCTTCTTCCCTTCCCTTCCCAGGGTCATCACTGTATGAAGTGCTTCTGTTTGTGGGCAAACCAGGTTAGAACCTGGAGTCTTGCCATCGACCTTTGAGAAGTGCTTGTCCATTCCTCTTCTCTGCCTTTGCAGAGGACCACACCCAAGTAATTTCAGACACAATGGCTGAACACTTGTTATTGAGGCCTCCAGAAAAGGAGGCCTGACTCTGTTCTTACAGTACTGCAGCAGCAAGCAAACTATAACCACAAGAATCAACTTAATTAAATGAACTATTTTGTAACTAACCTCACTTACCCACTGAAGAAAGAGGTAATATTCAAAATGTCAATAGAATAATAAAGAGGATGGATTGTTTTTAACTCCAAGTTCTTTCTAAAACTGGTTGAAAATATCTACAAAAATTGCACTGAGGACATTTTATATGAAACAGTCTATTCTGATTCTCCAGCTTTTGCCATCTTTGAATATTGTTGGTAGTAGCTCAGCACATGTGAACATGTTTTTTTAGTTTCTTTTAATTTGGGACTTGGCACTTGCCATAGCAATCCTAGCAAAACTGAATGGCAGATCCAACTGATGTGGAATACCTGTCTTCTAAACTTGTTATGGAGATACACTTGAGGATATGTATAAAGAGAACCTACATTCTGGGATGATATCATCAGTGCCTGCTCACTGCCTTAGATCCATGTTGCCCTGTCCAGAGAATGTACCATAGAAAATTTTGCAGTGGGTAAGTCTAGACAAAATATTTTTGGATGCTTTGAGCATATCCCTCCAGATTCAACACTGCTGCCAAAGGGTTAATTGGATTCAAAGATCCCTCCCATGAGGTTTTAGAGTCTGTGATATAAATTCCATCTGTTTCTTGAAGCGGTTTATGGGTTTGGCAATATGATGTGTTGGCCTGACAATTGTTTAAAAAATCCTTTTTAGCCTGATACAGGTATAATTTTTTTATAGTATCCAGATTTATTTTCTTGAACATCTAATTTTAAATTAGAAACCGCTCCAGCTCTGTGTCTGGGATACAAAATTTGTTCTGAATGTGAGTACTACATAGCCATCTCTTAACCAAAGAAAGAGGTGTTAACTTTTATACTGCAGTGTAGGAGTATGACAATATTTCTCCAACTTTAATGCTATGAGAATTGGAATATTATAAACAGTGAAAGTCAGTCTTAAAATATTTCTTGGCTATACTTTCTTTGCATCAAGGGATTGTCTACAAACTGTCTTCAGTGGATTATGGTATCTGAGATGACCTCTAGGCTTATGTAGACTGTGTGTGCTCATTTCTCATGAATAATTTTCAAATAGGTAAAATCGGGTTTAAAAGCAAAAGGAGCAAACTCAATCTTAAATGGTTAAAACTGGGAAAAGTCAGCCTAAGATAGGGTGACGGTTGGAAGAGGAGAGAGATAGTTTCATCTCTTTGCCTTGGTCATGGAAGGGAAGGATCTACTTCCCTTTGGCCCCTTCATCACCTATATTCCTGGCTTTGAATTTTACCCAATGAACTACTGTGGCTATATTAATTCTTGGATATGGAATTCCTTTAGGTCTGCTTCAGCCTCCTCATGTTCTATGAAACACTAAACGTTTTCTTATTCCCCCTCTCCTCTTATATAGACTTATTTGGTCACATGATCAGATTTTAAACCTTTTTTTTTGACCTGAATTTCTCTTATTTTTTTTTAAAGTTTATTTATTTTGAAAGTGAGAGAGAGCATGCAAGAAAGCAAGGGTGGAGGGGCAGAGAGAGAGAAAGAAAGAGATGGAAAGGGAGAGAATCCCAAACAGTCTCTGTACTGTCAGCATGGAGCAGGATGTGGGGCTCAATCTCATAAACCATGAGATCAGGACCTGAGCCAAAACAAAGAGTCAGATGCTCAACCTACTGAGCAACCCAGGTGCCTTGACCTGGCTTCCCCTTAAATTGTACTTCAAATAATCTTTCCCTGTCTCCACATACTTCCACTGCTGGCAAGGGGCTCTGCTCCCTCAATCTGTAGCAGCCACTCAGGAAGCTTTCTGTCTTGACTGATATTAACCCTCAGACATCATTGATATGAAGAAGGAGATTAGACGACATTCACTAACTGTTCAATTCTCAGAAAAGACAGAGTCCCTGGTTTTTGAGAACAGTGTACCAACTTCTGTAGCTCCTCAACCTACCAATGGAAGGTAAGAAGCCTTAGGTCTCCTCTGTACCAAAGGAGGTATCATGTTCCATTATTTAGAACTAAGGGTAGCGGGCTTTAGAACAAGATGATGATGGTCTCAGGAACATCAGCTAGTTTTTGGAAACAAGTAAATAAACCTGGAACATCAATTTCTGGGAGAAATATTTGACTCTAACCCCTTACAGTTACATGGCAGTACCCTATTAAGGACTAGAGCCCATTGCACTCCTGTCCCCTTCTGGTCTTTTTGACCTGCCTTTTCTTCTTTAGATCATAATCTGATATTAGAAATATTTCCTCACCATCAGTCCCAATTTGGGGATTTTGGATTAATATGTTTAGACTCTACAAAATGAAGAAAACAGTGTCCTGAACTCTATAAAGACTATTAGAACAATGACAGAGTTAGCATCTGGAACTGCTACCGGCTTTTGTGGATGCCTAATCTCTTGGGCTAATGTTTATTCCACCAGATGCCCTCTTTAACATGCCCAGCCTCCCCAGAGCCAGATAAAAAGCTCTGTGTTCACCTGCTTTTTGACTCAGAACTGTCTGCTGGCTTCATTCCTCATCATCTCCTCCAATCTTTCTCATTAACCATCACCAGCCTCCATGTTCTTCAAATGTCATTAGGTTCCCCCACTTTTCCTAGTTCCCCTTTGAAATGGTAACTAGATTTAAGATTATTATGCTGGCTCATTTAATATCCCTTTGAGGTGGTATTTTGGTAAATGCCTCCAACAAAAAGCCTCAGATCCCTGTCACTGTAACTATGTCTTTGGCTTACATGTGTCTTTAGACATTGATTGAAGACTGTGTTCCTTTACTGGTTAACTAAAAAGTATAGTGCTGGAAGTCATGTGGCACATGTAAATGACAATCTACCCCAGGGCACTGATTCTATGTGATCAACTGCATCTAGTGTGAGCAGACATTAAACTTCTGTGTGGCGGAGGTTTTCACATGCCCATCACCAAGTGTACTGTCTGGCAGACATAATGTCAACTGAACAGCATTTGAATGAACAAACATATCCCAGGGGCAGTTTGAGGGCATATGTAGAACTTTAGACTGAGCTCTGTATTCTATCAAAAAACTTAATTATGAATTGATAAAAAGATGATAAAAATGGAAGCTTCAGCTCAGATGACATTGCTCTTCATCAGACATCAAAGTGACTATGAAGCAGATCTCCATATGCAGCCTTACAATTTTATTAAAATTATACCTGGTATTTAATTTATAGAGGAAGACTGAAGGATGAAAAAGAATGGCCAATGCCATTTAAAGACAATTTATTATTTATGTTTCCCAAGAGAAGGGAGCACATCATGCCACACAGGGCCACAGGAGAAGCATCAGGTTTTAGTAAGGAGGCAAAAGCAGGAACAAGGAGAAAGCCTAGCCCAGAAACTTTACTGGGTTTTCTGTGAGAAAAGCCAAGTGGGGTTGGGTAAACAGCTCAGAACTGGCTATTTTGTATAGTGTTAGTGGGCTCTTGGCTGTAAGGGTGGTCTCTAGTTCTCTGATACCTGGCCCCAGGTTATTTAGCACAGGGGAAATAATGGTTTGATGTGGGAGTGTTTGATAAGCAGATGATTGAGGGTGTAGGCTCTGGATTGGTCAGTCTGCATATAAAAGATGGACTTTCAAGTAAGTTGTTTACCATTTTTAAGAATTGGCTAGCTTGGAAGGGGCAGTTTCTTTCCCTGTCCTGAAGTCTCCCCAGGAAGTCAAAACATCATACCACAGGAGAAAAAAAAAAAAAAAAAAGAACATGATAATTACAGTGGAAATGGTTGCTCACCTCTACTATGGCCCTTGGACCCCTCAGCCAAATCAGAGATAATAGAAGAGATCAAGAAGTGACTTTTGAAGATATTTGTTTGGCGAGGAAACTGTTACTATAAAGTGAGAGTTCCCTTGCCCCAACACACATGCATACATAAGAGGTGGAAAGGTTAAGGGGTTCTGCTTTCTTCTCCTCAAGCACAGAGCAGGGAGCTGCTACAAGATCCCTCTGAGGGCTTGTGGTGGGTGTTCACAGAAGATGGGTACCAGACCCATGTCTGAAAGACCAAAGCATTCTGTTGTCCGTTTATTTTATTTCAAAAAAGCTTGTAGACTTTCCTGTGGGGCAGATATAGGCAGACAGGAGAGAGAGCCAGGATGGTATCATCTTAGGTCCTGTCCAATGAGGCTATCTGGAGGAAAGGAGGGCTCTGGTAGTAAGAAGTTCCAGGTGAGTCCTGAATTCCTAAGGGCTGCAAAATGAGTTGCAAGGGACAACCCCAAAAAGAGACACAGCTGCCTAAGTCAAGAGAACTGCTTGAGTGATAGAGATCACCAAAGAACCCTCAAATACACCCACTGAAAAAAAAGCTTCAAATACCTGCCAGACACAGGAGCCTGAAGGCAGTGTATGAGAGTATCTTTAGATAAGACCTTTCTCCCTTAATGCTTTATTCTTTCTATATTTCACCTGAAAATGTCCAGAAGCAGTTAGTAAACCAGGCAGGATGGAGATTGAGTACAGAGAAGTAGGGAGGAGACCATTTATTACACCCCATTTCTTTCTTTCTAATTTTTTTTAATTTAAGTTTTTGTTAGTTAACATATAGTACAATATTGGTTTCAAGAGTAGAATTCAGTGATTCATGACTTACATACAACACCCAGTGCTCATCACAATGAGTGCCCATCACCTTCTAGCCCATCTCCTACCCACCTCTATCCATCAACCCTCAGTTTGTTCTCTATCATTAAAAATCTCTTGTGGTTTGTTTCCCTCTCTTCTATTTCTTTGTCCTCCCCTTCCCATATGTTCAACTGTTCTGTTTCTTAAATTCCACATATGAGTGAAATCATATGGTATTTGCCTTTCTCTGATTGACTTATTTCACTTAGCATAATACATTCTAGCTCCATCTAGCTCCATTGCAAATGGCAATTTTTCATTCTTTTTGATGGCTGAGTAATATTCCATTGCATGTATGTATATATGTATGTATGTATATATACCACATCTTTTTTATGTATTCATCATTTCATGGACATTTGGGCTCTCTCCATAGTTTGGCTATTGTTTATAATGCTGCTATGAACATTGGAATACATGTACCCCTTTGAATCTGTATTTTTGTATAGTTTGGGTAAATACCTAATAGTGCAATCTCTGGATTGTAGAGTAGTTCTATTTTTAGTTTTTTGAGGAACCTCCATATTATTCATCAGAGTGGCTGCACCAGTTTGCATTCTCACCAACAGTGCAAGAGTGTTCACCTTTCTCCACATCCTCACCAACATCTGTTGTTTCTTGTGTTATTTAATTTTAGCCATTCTGACAGATGTGAGGTGATATCTCGTGGTTTTGATTTGTATTTTCCTGATGATGAGTGATTTTGAGCATCTTTTCATGTGTCTGTTAGCCATTGGATATCTTCTTTGGAAAAGTGTCTATTCATGTCTTGTGCCCATTTCTTAATTGTATTTGTTTTTTGGGGTTGAGTTTGATAAATTCTTTATAGATTTTGGATACCAACCCTTTATCAGGTATGTTGTTTGCAAATATCTTCTCCCATTCCATGGGCTGCCCGTTAGCTTTGTTGATTGTTTCCTTCACTGTGCAGAAGCTTTTTATCTTGATGAAGTCCTAATAGTTCATGTTTGCTTTTGTTTCCCTTGCCTTTAGTGATGTGTCTAGTAAGAAGTTGCTCTTGCTGGGGTCAAAGAGGTTGCTGCTGGTTTTCTCCTCTAGGATTTTGATGGTTTCCTATCTCACATTTAGGTCTTTCATCTATTTTGAATTTATTTTTGTGTATGGTTTAAGAAAGTGTTCCAGTATCATTCTTTTGTATGTCAGTTTCCAGTTTTCCCAACACCATTTGTTGAAGAGACTGTCTTTTTTCCATTGGATATTCTTTCCTGTTTTGTTGAAGATTAATTGACCACAGAGTTGTGGGTCAATTTCTGGCTTTTCTATTCTGTTCCATGATTTATAAGTCTGTTTTTGTGCCAGTACCATACTGTCCTGATGACTATAGCTTTGTAATATAGCTTGAAATCTGTAATTGTGATGCTTCCAGTTCTATTTTTCTGTTTTAGAATTGCTTTGGCTATTCAGGGTCTTTTGTGGTTCGATACAAATTTTAGGATTGTTTGTTTTAGCTCTGTGAAAAATGCTAGTGGTATTTTGATATGGATTGCATTAAATGTGTAGATTGCTTTGGGTAGTATAGACATTTTAACAAGGTTTATGCTTCCAATCCATGAACCTGGAATGTTTTTTCATTTCTTTGTGTTGTCTTCAATTTCTTTCATAAGTGTTCTATAGTTTTAAGAGTACAGATCTTTTACTTCTTTAGTTAAGTTTATTCCTAGGTATCTTATTGTTTTTGGTGCAACTGCAATGGGATTGATTCCTTGATTCCCATTTCACCTCATTTCTACTGGAAGTTTCCAGCCTGCAGCATACTAGGAACCCAATTCTGATTAATTTCCTGGCAGGACACTTCTAATTTCTGAATGAAGACTATGTTTTTCATTTAAAGTGACTTGTAATGTTCATTACCAAAAAGCAAGCAGACAAGTCATGAGACCTACCCACGTTTTCATCAAGGGACAGGATCAAAGCAACAGAGGACATAAGGAAATATTCCACCATATAAAAAAGAGCTATAGTGCCTTAACAGAGTTGAGGTAAAGCATGCTTTGGCAAAGATCTACCACAGAGAAGAGAAGAAACCCATAGGAGTTTCTGCTTTGTGCCTCCAATGAAATACCAAGAAAATATTATCTCTTTGATAGAAAACAAAAGAAAGAAAGAAAGAAAGAAAGAAAGAAAGAAAGAAAGAAAGAGAAACAAAACAAACAAATTCTCCAAGAAGTTGGGAAGCAGGTTGAGAAGGGTAAGAGAAGAGTGAAGGAATCAACTGAAGAATCAGAGAATTAAAACACCAAAAGAGCACATAAAGAACCAAAGTCACATGCAGAAAACAGAATCAGTGAGGTAGAGGACTAAATTGAAGTACTCAAAAAAAATTGAAAAAAAGAGAGCGGTGATGGCTCTTGTTGAATGAATACGTACTGGACATCTACACATTACAGAGGAAGAAGCAGAGAGGTCACCTATTGGTGAGGTCACCTAATGTGTCCAGGCAAATAGCCAGCAGACAATGGAACAGAATTCAAACTCAAGTCTGTCAGACTCCAATGCATGTTTGTTAATCATGGCACTTTGCTAAACAGAAAGATGAGACATTTAGATCTGAGGGAGAATGAACAAAGAACCAACTCATAGATGATGAGTATTTAAAGGGGGAAAAAAAGCAGAACAAATTGAGCATGGACAAAAATAAAAAACTAGAATAAAACTTTCTTTAACTGAAAAAAGTTATACAAATGAAAGATCTTATTTAGTTAGAAAATTGGATAATTGATTGAAACAAATGAGTTGGTTCTTTATGCAAAAGTGATGGTAGGGAATATGGAAATAAAATAGTTAAACCATTTGCAAAATGGGTAGAATTTACTGCTGCTAAGAATGTGGTGAGACAGGTATTCATATTTATGGAAGTATCAAGTAGTATATAAAAATATTGATATAAAAAAGTAATCTGAAATGCAGACAAGAAATCATCTAAAGGGGTCAGACATTAATTTTATAATCAGAAAAAATATTTGAAATAGAAAAAAGTTAAAAATGTAAATAGAACTAAAATAATATTTTAGTGTTTAGTATGTTTATTGAAATATAAAAAATACCTCTTATTAACAGAGCCTAGTATCTGAGGCTTTTCACCAATGGAAAAAATTGTGGTGTCTGTACAAAAATTCTAAGAGGAAACTACGGACACATTTGACATAATAAACTAACAAACAGCATATGTAAGACTATGTTAAGTTTGACAATAATCTTTGAATTCCTTGACATAACACTAGAGAAGTGGGATAGGGCAGGGGAGGTGGCTGGTCTCTAAGACAAAAGATATGAGTTCTCTTCTGGTCTGCTATTTAAGGTGTTACCTTGTGCAAATCAGCTTTTCACTCTAAAATCTAATATCCAGTCTTGAAGACCTTCAATAAATATTTCTTGCCCAACTTACTTGTCCAAGGCCACACAGGTATTTAGTGTTGGAACAAGTGAGGTTTGGTGGAATATGGCTGGCTGGAAGATAATCAGATTTAGGAAGAGAGGAATTTACAATTTGAAATTACAATGGAAGTTACAATGGGAAGAAAAAGTATGGTGTTCAGACCACATAAGAAGCTGGCTTTTCCCAGCCTGTACAGACAGATATATATCTATATAATATCTCAGCATAGTAATAATCTCATAATTATATATTTATTATTATATATAATATATACTATCTCAGCTTTCTATTATGATGTGTAGTTTTATCAACTAATTACTTATAGATTTTCTTATTTGGTCCTCAGGAAGGTCTTTGGAGTTTGGAAGAATTGTTACTATCATCCTCTATCCCATCTTTGAATTACAAATAAAAAAACTGAGGGACCAGGAATTTAAAATACTCTTTCCTAAGTAAGTAGCAGGTAAAGAAATTCAGTTAGGAAACTTATGGCAATCTGATGGACAATACTGAAACCAGTGGAAAACAACTTAAAACTCAATATTTAGGAATGAGGCAGACTCAGTGGCATGTCCCTGAGAAGTGATTGACAGATGAGGAGGCTAGGTAGGTTTATATGAAAATATTGACATATTAAGGCGCAGGGTCAGGATCCAGGACTGTGGGTAGCGGTAAATGAAAAAAACAATCCCCAAACAGCATCCTAGAAACTGGGTGGTAAATTTATCGTCCACAGTTTGGAAGGTATGAATGGAACAAGTAGAACCATTCCAAGAGGAGTTTGATTTGGCAATGTTTTGAACATCAAATATAATGATTTGTGGAGATTTATCTTCTACCTTAAGGCAAGACCACACCTCAACCATCTCATACAGATAAAAATCTTCCCTAAGAAGACCTCAAGAGGAGATTTCTCAACCTTGTACACTTCAAACAGGTCTTTGTTGGGCCAAGATGGGTCAGAGTGATCCAGCATCGATTTGCCTGTTCTGCCTGACCTTCAGCCAAGTAGGATTTCAGAAACCAATGCAGGCATGGTTGATGTTGGATATAGCCCCCTGTTAACCAAGAGGGCCCGGGTGGGAGCTGTAGACCAGGGTAGCTCTACTTCCTGGAGGCAAAGCTGACTCTTCTATGTGTTCGGACAGTAACCCTCCAGGGTCTGAGATCCTCCATTTCCCCTGTTTGGTGCTCATCTCTTTGAGCAAAAGTGCAGTCACTTAATTCCACAACTGACCAGAGAATGCTGGCCAGTATAAATATATTTTGAAAGTATGTATTTTATTTATTTAAATACATATTTATTTGCACATGTAGAACAATATCAATATAGATCAAACTTCTAAAATGAGTTTTAATAATTTAAATATATCTACTAATACATACAAAGTGTGCACATGCATGGATTTATTGGAAAGAGGGCCCATCTATTAATTGGTCATGTGCTCAATCACCTGAGAAGTCATCTTTCTTTTTTGTATTAATTTGGGGGACAGATAGTATGGGATCCACTGGAGTTATGCCACCCATAAAATCCTTGCCTAATGGTATGGGGATTTCTCCAGTCTCTTTTTCTAACTAGCAGAAAGTCACCAAGCAAGTGATAGGCCAACCAAGTTTCTCTTTCCCCTTTGGATCACTCATATCCTTCAGTCAACAATATTTGGAAACATCCCTATCATCACTTGAAACAATAGTCTCCTCATTTGTTGGCTCTTGGGTGAAGAAACACTTTTCTTAGAAGAGAAGTAGATTCATTATGTTTTTGTTCAACACCAAAGCAAAAGCCGAATCTTATTTGATGTTTAGAATTAAAGAGCTAAGTGGTACTTCCTCCTTACAGATGATCTGATAGATTCTCTTCAGGTTTCTCAAGTAATTTCATATTGCTTCCTATTTCCTGACAAGCACTATGTATCCCACACTTGATCATAGTCCAAAAATTGGGAATTTCCTTGGATATTCTGTAACAATATGAAAGCTTTAATATTAATTCCTCATGATTATATATCAGAGTTTGAGAAGTTTTCAGGTAGAGTTTTTGTCATTTCTGATGATTAAACATTTTACCATGAAAGAGGCAACAAACAGATGGGTTTTGTTTGTTTGCTTTTTTCTTGATAATTTTACTAGGGCTAGAGGCAACAGAGTAATACAAACTTAGAGTCCTCTAAATGTTTGGAGATAGTTTTTATGGTTTCTCCAGAAGTTTTTCCAAAATCTCTATTTTCCCCAAACACAAATAAAGTCCAAATTGCTAACCGGTTAGGCCTCTTCTGTAAGGAAAGAGTCAGCTGTTGAGGGTTTCTTTTCTTTTCTTTTCTTTTCTTTTCTTTTCTTTTCTTTTCTTTTCTTTTCCTTTTCTTTTCTTTTCTTTTCTTTTCTTTTCTTTTCTTTTCTTTTCT